>NC_073354.2:16057738-16359642 GCF_027580225.2 Misgurnus anguillicaudatus
CACCAGCTGTGACTTAAAACCAAACAGCCAACAACCTTAATTGCCATTCATGTTCGCAGCAGGTCTCCCTTAAAAACTGATGAAAAGGCCAGGTGCCACAATCCCTGGTTTTGTTTGAAAAAAGGTTTTGAGGTATCCAGATGAGATCTTTTATACTGTCACTCTTATCAAAGACAGCCTGTTTTAATTCAAAGCCTGTTCCAACTTGAAACAGGATTTGTGATGTGTTTAAATTCAATAAGCCAAAGCTGCAGAGAAGGAAAAGGAAACACGATTGAGGCTATTGTTCCTAGCTTCCGCTTATATCTAACCAGAGAAAATAAACTACAAGGATGCATTTTGTGACAAAAACCTTTTAATATTTTAAGGGGCGGTTTCCTGGACAGGGATTAGGCTAGGGCTGTGTATCGCCAAAAATTTCCTGATACGGTACGTATCCCGATACACGGCCACGGTACGGTGCACATCACGATACATGACTATTTTGAATTACATTTTTGTTCAGAATTTAGTAACATCATCATTATTACTATTATTCAGACGTACACTGAAAGTGAAAGTTTACCCCGCTACCTTTCACTCTACGTACTCTGCGAGTCACATGCATCCTTTCCATATGGATCACGGATCAACAGCAATTCATCACGCTACTTTCAAAAGTGCATCCGAATTGATACGGAAGGTGCTGTATCGATGCGTGCATCGTCATGCGTTCATGACAACATATCATCGTATCAATATTTTGAACACAGCACCAGATTAGACTAGTCCTAAAATAAATTTAAGAGCTGTCTTTCCCGACATATCTTAAAACACATCAGTGCCATTTGTTTTGCATCAAAATGCACACAAGAAATACTTTAGTAAGGCATGTTTGTTGAAACTAGTTATATTTCCTGATTAAACTAAGGCCTAGTCCTGGCTTAAAGGGACATTCCACTTTTTTTTGAAAATGTTCTCATTTTCCAGCTCCCCTAGAATTAAACCCTTTATTTCTTACCGTTTTGAAATCCATTCAGCTGATCTCTGGGTCTGGCGCTAGCAATTTTAGCACAGCTTAGCACAATCCACTGAATCTGACTAGACCACCAGCATCGCGCAAAAAAAAGAGTTTCAATGTTTTTCCTATTTAAAACTTGACTCTTCTGTAGTTACATTGTGTACTTGGTTACTTTCAATAGCAGGGGACTATTTTCGGGCAGTGCGTATTATCACTATGCCTGTTGCAGCCATGTTACATCAGCAAAGTCCTTGATTATTACGTCAGAATGAGAATATAGTTCCTAGCCATATCTGCCTAGTAAATCACAATTTTAAAATAGAAAAAATATTGTAACTTTTTATTTATTTTTTGCCGGATGCTAATGGTCTAATCAGATTCAATGGATTGTGCTAAGCTATGCTAAAAGTGCTAGCGCCAGACCCGGAGACCAGCTGAATGGACTCCAAAACGGCAAAAATCAAATGTTCAACTCTAGGGGAGCTGGAAAATTAGCCTTTTTTTAAAGTGGAGTGTCCCTTTAAGCTAATCTCTGTCCAGGAAACCTCCCCTAAATCTTTAGGAGGTGCAATGCACAACCATCAGCAGTTTTGAGCACTGCTGAGAAAGATGAATAAGAACTCAGATATAAAGTGTATAGAAAACAAGATAAAACCTTGACATATGGCTCTGAAAGCTTGGCAGAATTATGCAGAAGAATTCACAGTTACTGTAATGGTGTTAGTTTTAGAAATAAGTGCTACAAACCAGTGGAGCAATGCACATGACAGCGTTATATAAATGCTTTAATTTGGAATCGTGATTTTCGGATGAACGCCCTAATAATATGGTAAAACAAAACCATACTCCTAGCTAGGTGTAAAGAAAGATGACTTTCATGATGGGTAAATGCTTAAGGAACCGAGATAAATCAAATGTGCTAGATATACTTTGGCACTGAAAGTATTTGGTTGTTTCCAACTCTATTGGTTTGCTTTACAAATGTCATTATGAACCACTAGCTGTTCATGATTAACCCCCCTAAAATCCCTTTGTGTGGTGTATAGGCCTTGTGCTAACAGGATTCATTGGCGTGATGTCATCCACCAACAGAACCAGCAGAGATCACCCTACTGAAAAATCCAGCTAAGACCAGCATAAGCTGGTGGGCTGGTATTAGCTGGTCTCCCAGCTTGGTGTTAGCTGGTATTACTGGTGTAGCAAGCTGGTCTAGCTGTGTTTTGGTCACTTTTTAAGATGGTCAAGCTGGACTTTGCTGGGCAGGCTGGAAGACCAGCTGACCCACCAGCTTGACCACCTTTGCCAGGTTGGGAGAACCAGCTTAGACCTGCTCCTGCCACCTTAAACCAGCTAAAACCAGCTACCAGCTTATGCTGGTCTTTGCTGGATTTTTCTGACAGTTTTCATTAAAACAACACTATTCTCATTATAAACAATGAATCCATTACATTTTTAGTGATGTTTTTTTATTGGATTTAGCAGAGTTTTTAGCAGAGTTCACTGGGTTGAAAGTGGAAGACTTGGTGTTTGGTTATCATCAGCAGAACTGATGGTTGATAACTGGAAAGTTTGTTTTGATTATGATGACAGATGAATACAGGCACAACACACCTAGATTAACAACACAAAGCCAACTTTTACCTGTCTTGCAGGTTTATGCAAGATCACTGATGGGCTTTGTATCAAATATGGCAAATAAGGCAGTGCTCTCCAACCAGGGGTCCGGGGCCCACTAGGGGACCTTAAATGAATTTACATCATATAAAATAAAAAAAGCAATTAAATATGCTAAAATAAACAAAAAAATCGGAATAGTCGGTGTTTGACAAAAATAAACATCTGTCTAATTATGCCAAGGTCTAGAATATTTATAACTGGGTAGAAATCCTGAATGGGAGGGGTATTCAAATACTGCTGTGGACAATGGAGGTGGCTTGGAATAAAACAAACGTTTTAATGAAATGAATGCAAACACAATTTACCTCCCAACGGCTGTATGTGAGCATGAACAGGCTGAAGGGCATTGCGGTTCCGGTCATGGCGTGTGTGGATGGCATGCTGTACTCGGAGTTGTAATACACCTCTACTTTAACTACAGGAGGAGATGCAGGACGGGTCCACCGGATCAGATCTTTCGTGGACTGGCCGATTAACAACACCCAGGCCCACACCACGATGATGCACCGGCTCACATACGGATCCACGTTCCACATAAGAAATGGAAAGAAGACGATGAAGAACATCTCGTTGCCCAGCTCGGTACCAATGGTGAACAAATAGAAGAGAAGCTTGTTCTCGATGATAAACTCCTGTCCGACATCACCAGTCAATGAGTTCCTGCGTAAAGGCGTCACAATTTCTTTGGAGCCCTTCATCTCAATATCTCCCTCGGTCCGGTTTGAGGTTGTTGTTGTGGGTCTGTTGAGATCCCCGGAACATCCATCCTGTTTAATATCCCTATCATTTAAACTTTTTCTCAGCCTTTGTCCCGGAAGTCCCTGTGTTTTATCCCCACCGGCAGCGCAGTCCTCCTGACATTGCCCCGCGCACGCACCGTTGACCGAAAGCCTCGCGTCACCCTCGGACGGTTTTTTAGTAAATGTCCCTCGTACACCACAAAGTTGCTGAAATTTGGCGACGTGGCAAGGGTCTTGTAGATATCGGCATAAGCAAATGAACCTCTTGACCGCGTCGCTTGCCATTGTGAAAGCGAATTAGCTCTTAAACTAAAGCAATAACACGCTCGCTGCTCGTGAGACCCTGCAAACCTAATTTAAACATATGACGCGCGTGCACAGCGGCGCTTTTGACACTAAACGCTGCCAGGTTATAATGTACAGTACATGACTACACTGTGTATATCACGCCACTCTTCTGGAATACTAAAACCACGATTGATGATGGTAAGATAAAGCAGCACGACTAGGAAGTACCCGTCCGTTATTAAGCACCGGAGGGAGGGAGGGCGACGACCATGTGGGCGGAGACGCACTCTAGCGATGACGCACAGTAGGTCTCCGGTTTTTCAACGAGGGTCCGCAGACAGTGAAATGTAAGAAATGGTCGTTTACTTATTTGCATGAAACCGGAGATATAAAAATGGGCAGGGCTTAGTGGCCCGGACGTTTTCTCTAATTGGCCAGGACCGATAAGTTTAAATAATAAATCTATTTTAATTTATTGATTTTATTCAGAATAAATATAATGTATATTTTAAGATATTAGAGCTTTTGAGTTGTTATTTAGTTGTAAATTAGGCAGATTTCAAGGTAGCACGCTGACGGATTGTCACGTGGTGTCTGTTATTTTTCTCAGCGCTGACTGGATGAACGAATCGGCCGTTTCTCAAAGGGAAGGCTGCATCCTTCTTAGGGCGCATTTGTAGGTTGCATACGTCCTAAAGACTGGCTTATTGCAAAATGTTAACAATTATAAAGTTTGCTATTAACTTTAATTAATCGTAAATTGTCGTAATATGTTTATGACTTCCAAATGTAATACTCAGTTAACTGAAATAAACCAGGCTTGATGACGTATGCAGCCTGCATATGCCACCTCCGGAGGATGCATTCTTGCTTTTGAGACACGGCCATCGTTTCGCATTACTAAATACATTTTTTCCCGAAATATATGAGATAATGTTTTTAAGGAAAACTTTTTTAACTGAAAATTATTATTGTTCTAGCATGCAGATTTAGATGTGTCAAGAAGAGATTGAAATCCTGCTACTTTCGGTTACTGAACAATCTAACGCATTAGCGCCCTCAAGTGGAAGCCTTGTTCACTGTGCAAAAAAAAAACAAAATGCTGATGAAATGTAAAATATATTTAACATTTATTAAGCAAGATATAAAAGGCATAGAAAACATAAAATGTTTCATGGTCTTTATGATAAATAAAAAAAATAATGAAGGGGAAGCATTCATATTTCAGAAATGTTTAATTGTTTCCTGGTATTATACATATATTTATTATTTTAAACAATTGTCAAATTAAAAAATATAATTTCCATAAATTTGATAGGGTATACCTTGCAATTTAAAAATTGACTTAATCATATGTATTAATCCCAACAGAATGTTTCTGTAACTCTTTAAAGAGAACTGGATTATAAACTAATAAGATAACAAGATCATCTCTATTATTGAATAAGTCAGAAGCAAATATAACATTTAAAAAAATAAATCTGTATAAAAACAGACCTGTCCACCTGTAATCCCAAACAAGTTTTGAGAAACTGTGGTTTGAAACACACTCTGACACTATCTCTCTGATCTTGCCGTGTTTAAAAATAACTCTGCCTTTATCTGTACCATTGACATAACTTCATAACTTCAGGATTCTACAACATTTCATCATATGGCCAAAAGTATGTGTTAAACAGATTTAATCATTTATGTTTGCACAAATCATAATGCGACATTAACCAATGATACTACAGAAAATAGTGTGCTTTCAATATTACAGCAACAGTTTGGGCAGGGCCTGTTTTCTTTTTCCAACATGACAATGCCTCTACGCACAAAGCAAGGTTCACAAAGAAATGTTTTAGTCTGGTGTCAAAAGACTTGACTGGCCTCTGAAACATCAGTGCCTTGAAGACAGGGTACAGTAATGTTGTCATATTCAGGTCTATACTGTTTTCATTAAAGCATTAATATTTGTTTTGATTGGAATTACTGGAATAATTAAACAGCTTTATTGGAAGGAAGTGTCCATATACACTACCTTTACAACAGATATTACCTTATGAGTATTATTATCTCCTCCAGGCACTTGCAATTGTTATTGTTAAATAAACCAAAATTATAAAAAAATTATTAATTGAAATCTAATAAAATATACACTAAAAATGGTGATAAATTGCACTAAAATCTTTCACTGGCTCGTAATCATATAACCACTTTAAGTGCTGTACAGTATGTGGAACCGTAAGTGGCGCTATAGCACCTTTGGTGTTATTTATCACCCTTTCTTAGAGTGTAGACATCATTTAGTTAAAAAAACTTGATGTTGATGATATTTAGAAATGTTTTATTATCAAAGAACTGAATTAAGTTTGTTAAATTAGTAAAATTCTTAGCTAAAAATCTAGTAAAACAAATAAACATAAATAGCAACATTAGTTTGAAAAAGTATCAAAATGGCAAAAGCTCACAGGACAGTTGCCAAAAATTTAAATTAAGATAAAATCTAAAACATCATAAAAACGAATTTAAAATATTTATAAAATTAAGCTAAAAAACTTTGCTTTGACGTTTCAGAATTTCTTCACTAGATGGAGACATTGTCCATGTTTACCATTATTACCAGCCTAAATCATTTCATTAAAGGGGACATTTCACAAGACTTTTTAAAATGTAAATTAAATTTTTGGTGTCCCAAGAGGACATGTATTAAATTCTAGCTCAAAATACCATATAGATAATTTATTCTAGCATTGCCACTTTGCAGGTGTGAGCAAAAACGTGTCATTTTTGGGTGTGTACATTAAACTGCAAATGAGCTGATCTCTGCACTAAATGGTAGTGCTGTGGTTGGATAATACCGCCCCTTAATCTGCACTATTATAATAAGAACTCCCTTGTGACATCACAAGGGGGGCCAAATTCCAATGACCTATTTTTCACATGCTTGCAGAGAATGGTTTACCAAAACTAAGTTAGGTTGATAGAAGCACTGGGGATCCAATTATAGCACTTAAACATGAACTTTGAAGAACTTCAATACTATTTACCCAAAATAACACGTAATTCGAGTTAGCCAAGAAAAAATACATTACTATTAAAATCATAGTCAAATTATAATGGCAAAAGTAGTTCATATTTACATACAGAAGGTCTGGTCAAACTTCAATATTGGATGCCTTTGCTACAGTTTCCAAGGAAACATCTGAAACGAAGTAATGTGTTGCAGTTCGGGTGCAGGCGTTTAACTCAAGCCACATGTTAACGTCCATGAAGTTTAGATTACATGATTGTGAGCACGACAAACAGTGACCCATTGTTAGACACATTTCAGTCCTTTAACCCATCACAGATTCTCATCTGGTTTAGATGTTTTGTTGTTGAAAAACCACAAGACTGTTCATTTGGCAAAGGCCCAGAACATCATTTTAAAAGCTTCAAAACCTTGTAGAGCAGACAAAACAACGCAACCATAAAAGTGTCAAACAAACACGATTACATTTTATTTATTTTTCCAAACAGCACTTTACATTAATGCTAATGGCATAATATGGTTTTTGACAATGAAATTTAAAGAACTATGTGCAGGCAACACAACTCAATGCTCCACAACTCAATTGTTTTATAACAAAAATTTAAACTGACTTAACTACTGCTCCGACCAATTGAATCTTCTTTCCCTTTTGCGCTTTACTAAAAAGGAAAGATTAACATTAAAAGTAGTAACTGGATAATGCATTTAGTGAACATATGGCATTTATTTAAACATGCACTTACATGCGTTCTTGTCTTCCTCCATCACACTGAGAAGCCACTCCTTCGTCTGTTCAGTCTCCCCTTTTGAGAAAATTAAACAATACTCAAAATATGGGTCAGAAACTCATGTTGAGCTTTTGTGGTGAGAGACACTTGGGCAATTCTGACCTGGATTACCAAGGCTTTGGTAGGTTCTAGCCTTGAGCGAGGGGGGCTTCTTTTTACGGCTAAATAGGGCTTCATCAGTTCCAGGACCTGTCGTGGCCATCTCAGTCTGCCTGTGGCGCCTTGATCTTGATTCCTTTAGGCAAAGTACACAAGAAAAAAACCCGAATACCTTCAGAATCAGATGACTTATGCAAGCCATGAGATTATTTTGTGTGAGTAGATCATTTAGTCATTTAGTCGTTCAATCACCCACAGTCAAATAAAAACAGGACCATCTCAAACCTTTGTTAGATGACCATATGACTTTGTTTTGATGGAAGCCACTAGAGCTGCTCGATTAGAGGACTAGAGAAACACAAAGACAATGGTATTAGATACCATGAGTACTAGTGTACCATCTATTACTATGCATATTAATCGTCTCTAGTATGTCAAGTTTCTGGCAGGGAATGTAATTAACTCACCTCTGACTCCTGACTGGCTTCCTTCTTTTTAGTATTTTTAGTCCTTGCCGCCTGAATACAATGCATATTAGTAAGTTGAAGTAAGATCTTAAACTATTGAATGAAATAATAACATGCAGTGATAACAATAATACAGCTAGTTTAATACAGAGCATTCAAAGTCCACAGACTTACCGCAGCCTTTTCCTGCCACTGCTGGTACTCAAAGGTGCATTTTTTAAGCGCACCTGCCAGGTTAAGCAGCGTGACCCCCGCTGATGTGGGCAGTAACGCATTCTTCATTCTCTCATAACAGCCATGCACATTTGCAATCTCCTGTACGTCAACATGCATTTAAAAAGGTTATATTTCAGACAGCATTTTGTCATTAAATCTTATCCGACTATTATAGGCAATAAATGCTCACTTCTAGCATGTCAGCAGAAGCAAGTTCAGCCACATTATCCCTGCGGGCTCGAAACTCTTCGTTCACATTATGCTGAACCCGGTCACCGGATATAAACGTCAGCTGGAAAGTCAAGAGGACTCATCATCAAAATCCAACTTGTGGTAAATTAGATCCCATAATCATACCGTACATATAGCAGTGGTAGAGTTAGCTTACAGTACCTTCTTAGGCATTGCCGTGAAATAAAATGCCTTTTCTGACAAAAGCCTCCAGAAGATGTAGACAACATCCATATGCTGGCAACTTTTTGCATCGGCGATCAACTGTTGTATATGAAACCAATCCTTTATGGCAATTCTGACCTGAGTGACAGACATAAACTCAATCACCCTTTAATCAATCAGGGCCGTAACCACAATAGACATTGAGGGGGACATGCCTCCCCCCAAAAATCAGAAACTTTGCTATTTTTAATAAACATATAGATATAGCCCTGAATGTTTAAGATGTGGTTACTATCAATTACATTTTTCATGAAGTTCTTGCTCATTTTAATCAAGAATCAGTAAACAGTTATACAGTATAGCAAATTGATCACCTTTTCCTTAGGCCAAACAAGTTGTTTGTTGTAAAGGCCATAGATCATATACAGGGCCCCTACTCGGATTTGAAAGCTGTATGGGGGTATGAGGTAATTGACGGCTACAGTTAAAGTAAGCCGAGTGAAGGATTTCTTCTCGTGAATTGACTGGTAACCACTGTTGAAAAAGAGAACAAGCCACATTCAAGATTCAAAGGAATTGCAATGATTGATATCACACACATCAGTGATTAGTGTTGCCAAGTCCACGTCTTTCCCGAGCAGTTGGGCTACTTTTAATCTGTCACCACGGGTTGTTTTTTGTCTGTGGTTTAAAGGTGCAAGGGTTTTGTTCATCTGCCGTCCATCTTTCATGCTAAAAAAATGCTGGGTTATTTTCAACGCAGCATTGGGTCAAAAAGGGACAAACCTGAACCCACTGGGTTGTTCCAACTCAAGTGGCTGGGTTATTTGACCCATCGTTGGGTGAAATATAAACATTTTCTGGGTTAATTTAGCCCAGCGGCTGAATTTGTCCCCTTTTGACCCATGGGTTTATAACCCCACTCTTAATTCTGCTGGGTTATTATTTATTTGAACCCAAATATTGGGCAGAACACATGTTGGATTATAAATAAACCTATGCTGGGTTGTTCTTAACCCAACCATGAGTTCAAACAACCAATCATTGCATTGAAACAACACAGTGTACGTGTATTTAATAAGCCAACATGTGTTATGTCCAATATTTGCAGCATTGTGTTAAAAGCAACCCAGAAGAAGTTAAAGTGCAGCATTTGTGTAATGGTGATCTTATTAAATCACAATATTAGTTACAATTTATTTTTAAATCACTGTGTATAATGCATAAAATATGTATTTTATGTATAGGGGTGGCATATTTTGAGTCTTGACATTTGGCCTAAGCCCTAAGGTCACGTTTGGGTTATTTTTGAGATGGTTTTGTACCACAAACCTGGCAACCCGGAGAGTGATCCACTGACTATACTGAAATCTATGGATTCGCAGCCTTCAACTAGATCAACACATTTATTGAAATATTTTGGACATTTTAAGGGTAAATATAACTTAAATAAACAGTTATTGGGCAAGTAGGCAGCATAAAGCTAATAAATTATCCTTATTCATAGCAGGAAAGTTATGTTAGTTGACATCAACACAGATAAAAGTAGGCCTATTTCTAAATTTCTACAGACATCTTTTATGTTTTTATGTAATTATCCGAGCAAAAAGTTTACTTTTTCGTCGCTTATATTTGGATATTGTTTGTATTACATAAATACAATATATCATTCAACAATCACATGGCGTAGCCTATCAACAAACCTGCAACTGGGTCAGTGACAAAAACGGTTTGGCAAGATGAGAAATTCAAAAATCTTATTTGTAAAAAATTATGTTAATTTTATGCAATAAAAAATTACATTTGCATCATTTTTATGAAAGTTAAGACTGAATGGACCTGAAATTGTCAAAATGGTGTAGCCTAACCGTCAAAGAATGAGAAATATTAAATATTTTGTCCACCTTGATGGCATGTAAGTGTAATCATAAAAAAACATTTTAAAATAATTTATTAGTTATTTCTAAATGTAAATTTTAATGTGTTTTCGTAATATTTTTCCTGACATATGCTCTGTTTTCTTTGACAAATGATGTAAAAATGTTTAAAAAAATCTTATTTCACTAAACTTGATGATTATATTTTATTCCACATTTTTATGAATACGGTATATTTATATATATAAAAAAACTAGTTACACCAATTGAAACATCGGTTACACCACATTGACATTTTTGCAATTATCCCCCAAATATTCTTTCAAAATGAAATAAAACCAGAGATTTTACACTTCGTCTTCAAAAAAGGGAATATATGCAAATTTATTTTGAAATTTTAACCCTTTTACATTTAATTGAACCATAGGACACAAAATAATTAACGTCACGTCACTGACCCAACTATGTTTTAGACAGAGATGGTGATGAACCCAGACAGCAATTTAGCTCTTACCGACGTTGGGGCGCATGTACTTGCCCGACATAAAGTGCCTCGGTGAGATGTCTTATGGAGATCGGTAGCTAATAGGCAAGACATCGGGAAGATGGTGGCATTAGAATGATCGCCGACCGTGAGCCAACGTAAACCCGCCCTAATTATTATGACCTATATGCGGCGCGATCCGCTTCGCTCTCCCATTGAACACAGCTGATTTTCGGCTGCATCGCTGTAAACGTCAAGGCATGCTTATAAAGCAGCTGTTCCAGTGTTAAAGGGAGCGAGGCGTCAGGATCCCACCGTTATATAATTGATTTGTTTAGGCCAGGGGTCTCCATGGTGCCAGCACATTCTATTAGTCTCAATTGTAATATTTATTTATAACATACATATGTTTTATATTAACTTGGCTTGGTTTACGTATGTTAACATATTAAACAATACTAAAACATATCAAAAAGTAAAATAAAATAAAATCAGTAAGTAAAACAAAAAAGTTTTGAGTAGAATAAATAAAAAAGTAGCCCTCCAGATTGTTTTATACATATTGTTGTAGCCCTTGCTCACAATGTTGGAGACCCCTGCAGGCTAACTCATTTCATATTGTGTATCAACAACAATCAACCCTCAATAACAGTTTATGTTGTGTTAATCATAAAATTTCTTCCCTAACAATTTGACAAGAGCTAGTTGAGAAGTAGGCAACTAGCCCACTTGCATGCAAGACTCCGTCCGTGGCTGCGCAGTCTGCAGCCGCTTCCTTTTGAGTTGCCAGGTTTTATGACAAAAAAAGTTTAAATTGAAAGTAAGTGATTGTTATGTGTAGGGTGTATTTCATACACAATATGACAACCTGGTAAATGTCAGTCTATCAGAAAAAAATGGATCAGTGAGTTTTCCAGGAGAAATAACAAAACAGAAGGGCATCTGGAAATTTTTTTTACTTTGTTTTTGCAAAGGCAGTTTCATTTATTTTAACACTACACAAATTACACTTTGGGGTGGTTTCCCGGACAGGGATTATCTTAAAACGGGACTAGGCCTTAGTTTAATTCTGAAATATAACTAGTTTTAATAACATGTCTTAATAAAAACATAACTTGTGTGCATTTTGAAGCATCACAAAAGACACTGATGTATTTTATGATATGTCAGTGCAAGTTGTTTTCAGTTTGGACAGCTCTTACATTTATTTTAGTCTAGAACTAGTCTAATCCCTGTCCTTGAAACCGTCCCATAGCAAACTGCAACAAAAATAAGAAATTCCCTCCAGAATAAGTCATACTCCAGAATCAGTCCAATCAATTATTTCACTTAAGATGCTTGCTTGTCCCGCCTTTGCCGCCCCCATTCCTGTCTCTGCTCAGACAGCCGCAGCCAGTTTCTCACAGTCATCTTTATATCAGCCTCAGTGGAACTTTGTAGGCAGGATTTCTTAACACAGCACCTAAAAAAATGTAATAATGTAATAAGCAACAGAAAAAAATAAGACAGCACAAAAGTCTATATATCTTCGTGGATGGTTTCTAAAAAGACAATTCAGAAAAGTCAGAGCATTTTGCAAAAAAATAAAATCATGTTGTTTCAACACATTGTAGGACTTACTCAGGAGTACCTGATGAATAGGCTGTGATTTAAGGAGAGCACATCCCTTCATCACTGGGTGTGTCTTGCTGCCAATCATCTTGTGGCACTAGGAAATACAGAAAAAGTCCCGTTACACAAAGAACAGCATCACCCAGGTCCAACTAACAGAGCTAAATAAGTGACCCCACAGTAGTGGTTCTCAAACTTTTTCTGTCATTTTTGTCATTCCCCATTTTATGTAGGACTGTGCTGTGTGTGCGCTGTGTATTGTGTGTGTGTGTGTGCCTGTCTCAGTGTGTTCTTGATCTGCATGCTAAACAGCTTATGTTCAGGAGAGCCCAGCCCTTCATATTCATCTTCCTGCTGCCAATTAACGGTTGTCACTATGAAATGATAAAATTAGATTGTGAAACTGCTAAACAGTATGTAGGCTTTTTGCTCTCAAACTTTTCAAGTGCGCTTACAGCCACAAGTTTAAAGACCCAATAGACCCTTTTACTGTTTGTACACAATGGTGACGTGGCAACGTATGCACGAGCAGTTTGGCAACGGAAGTATGGCAAGAATCAGCAGTGAAGTAACACAGACAGAGAAAGTTATTTTAAAAAGTTGACTTATCAACTTTTTCAACACATCTAACAGATCCGTGTACTATAGTGGAGTGGATAGAAGATGTTAGCAGATGGCCAAATATAAAGTGGCCAGATACATATGAAGAGTTTGGTTCCAAAACCCAATAAATCCATTTTGACAAATTTTGTTAAAAACGTGTTTTCTATACCAAGAAAGTGACAAGATGAAAACCACTATTTTCTGTTACAAACTTTCACATAGCATCTTTAGGTTATAAAAACATAAAAAATTCAAATCCATAAGTTGATTTTCAAAGATTTATTATAAAAACAGATTCTTTTTTCCACAAAATGCAATAAATTCATGACAAGTTTTTATTCAAAATGCTAAAAATCTATTGAATTAATAGCCTTTATAAATGTGCATTCATCTTTGCCGTGTTATTCATTTAGTTGACTAGTGGTATACACCAATTAAAAATATAAACATTAATGGCATTAATCATAACACTTACTTTGTGATATTAAGAACACTGTCATTGATGCGGTTATACTTGACGTCGTCGCTTAACGTGTTTCACAGCGATCAGCTGTAAAATGTTTTGGTCCTGCTCGATTATCGTTGACTTTGAGTAAAATTATGGAAAGTTTTTCATAAGATCCTCTGGGGTCAATGTGTTAGCATGACAGAGACTTGATGCTGTCGGCCCGGGCAAACAAGCACCCGTCTCCCGAGTGTCTCTTGCGTAAATTATTAGATGTTGATGGCTTACGTTTCTTTCCCGTCACAGAAAACCATCACAGGTTTATCAATGCTATTAAAGTATTATTTTGTTTTTGTTTGTTTGTTGATCACGAAGTACAAAGTAGATGAGGAAAACTAGTATTCCGTGTACTCAACGCGCCGCCATTGTTTGTTTACATTGCAATGGTGCGCTGCAAACTGTGGAGCGGATTTATGGCATTCTGTAGAAAAGGAGGAGTGGCGTTTATTGCATTTTGGGAAAAAAGGGAGAAAAGATGACAGAATAAAACGGCGTATATTGGATTTTGCTTAAAATTAAGAATTTACTTTTTAATATTGACCTGATATAATACTGATTCTGGCAGCAACTCATTTTTTTCAAAAATGGCGTTTATTTGGGACCAAACTCTTTATACGTATATTAGTATATTATATTAGTACAACCAAACGCAACAACCAGACATTTTGATGCTGGGAAACCGTTTTAATAAACTTTCTGAGTTGCTAACACGTTAGAACAACTGGCGAACAACAACACTTCCGCACAAACTATTTGATCACGTGGGCTGTAAAAGGGTCTATGCATCACATATTTAAGGGAAACTTACATTCAGTACGAAGAAGGTCCTCATTCACTGATGTAATCACTTAAATGGAAAAAACACAAATGGCCCAGATCCAGCTTGATTTTAAAATCTGGCCCTAATTCATTTGCTATTGAATTATTCTGAAATGTATTGTTTTACTACCTCAGTATGATGTTCTGAGTAAAAAGTGCAGATTCATACATTACATGTAAAATATGTTACTATCGTTAGTCCTCTGACGGAGCCCTGGAAGAGGGTGACGTGGAGGCTGCTGCAAAGCACACAGGCCTTCGTTATTATTCGGTGTCACTAGAAAATACAGAAAAACGAAATTATTGGAGTGAACAGTAAGTCAAGTTTATCACAATTAGATAAACTAATGTCAGTGGGCTGAGTAATTGCCACACATTTCTAAACACACACACACACACACACACACACACACACACACACACACACAGGTCAGTGTTTTAATTGTCTGAGTTTTAAATGGCTTACAGTCAGGAAAGCCTTCAGTTCTCTGCGTCTCTTTCTGAATATTAACCGCAGTCTCTTGGAAAGACAGAAAACCTTGGTTTACTGATCACACTACTAATATAAACTCAAAAATCATATCTCTGGAACATCAAACTATGGTATGTGCTGTGGACCTGTGGAGTACATTGTGTCTGCTTGAATTTAGGGACCTGATGCATTTTACTATATAGGGTACACTTACCTTCACTCTACAATGATGTGGGATGGGCTGGAGGAGTTAAACAAGGGGTGGGAGGGTTAGCCAGCTTTCTTCTTACTGACAATTCAAGAAGATTAAAAAAGGTTACAACAGAAAGATGATCAAAAAGGCACATCAACCATAAAATTTGCACCTTAGATATCTACATCTGATATTCGCTGTATGAGAAGTGCAGCATTATACACATAAAATGTCTTACTAGGCTTGCTCCTTTGATGGAAACTTGGGTGGGCTAGAGAAGGCTGCTTCCTTTTTGTCACTGTCATGGCCATTTAAAAACAAGGATTAAAATTCGAAAAAATTTTAAACACAAATATTACAAATTCTTATCAGGCATAATTAAAGTATGAGCATGTAATTAAAGGGAGAGTTCACCCAGGGATGAAAATAATGTAATTAATGACTCACGAGTTTGGAACGACATGAGGGTAAGACCTCCGTTCATCTTCGAAACACAGTTTAAGATATTTTGGATTTGGTCTGAGAGCTTTCTGACCCTCCATTGAAAATCCACGCACAGCACACTGTCCAGGAACAGAGAGGCAACAAAAAAACACCATCAAAGTAGCCATCTGACACCAGTGGGTCAGCCAAAATGTGCCGAAGCATCGAAAACACATCCTGGTCCAAAAATAACAAAATTACGACATCATTCAGCATTGTCTTCTCCTCCGGTTCCGTTCTGAACGCGCACGAGACTAAAGTCACATGACTGCAGTGACGCAGCTGACGTACAACGTGGCTGATGTGTTATTAGGTGCGTCCCCGCTTTTTTTTGTGCGCCCGAGCTTCGTTTACAGTCTGAGGGAGACGAATGCTGTAAATGTGAAAAAAATTCACAAACATATCTGAGGATAACACGCCATCTGTGTCACAAGACTTTAGTCAGACACATGCGCTACACAATAGACATGGAAGAGAATGCTGAATAAATTTGTCATTTTTGGACCAAGATGTGTTTTGGATGCTTCAACACATTCTGGCTGACCCATTGATGTCAAATGGCAACTTTGATTATGTTTTTTATTATCTTTCTGGACATGGACAGCACACCGTGCATAGATTTTCAATGTAGGGTCAGAAAGCTCTCGGACTAAACATAAAACATCGGAGGTCTTACAAGTTTGGAACGACATGAGGGTGAGTCCTTAATGACATTATTTTTCATTTTTGGGTGAACTATCCCTCCAATTTTCTAATGGACATATGGAAACTTAAAGGAACACGCTGACTTTTTGGGATTTTAGCTCATTCACAGTAATCCCCAGAGTTAGATAAGTGCATACATACCCCTTTCATCTCTGTGCGTGCCGTAACTCTGTCTGACGCACCCACCGCTAGCCTATCTGAGCATAAAGACTTGAAGTAAATGGCTCCAGCTAGCATGCTGCTCCCAATGGGTGACAGAGTGACAGCAGCATTTTCCTGTTTGTGTGTTGTGATTTGTTTGGTCGCACCGTGTGCAAACGGCAGGGTCATGACACAGCCATCTTTTAGCAGTATGCATGCTGGGAGCTGTGTTCTCGGAGGGTGAAGCACTTGCTACGTGGGGGGAGTAACTGCACAACTCTGACCGAACTCTCTGCTCCTCACTGGGGGTTTCTCAGGTGCTGCTAGCAAATCACTGCACCCAAGTAGCCGGGCTTTGCCTTCTGAGAATATAGTTCCCTGTATGTATATGATTAATAGATGGCTGTGTCTCACATGACCTTGTTATCCGTACACGCTGTGACCACACAAATCACAACACACAAACAGGAAAAAGTTGGCATCACTCTGTCACTCATTGGGAGCAGCACGCCAGCCGGAGCCATCCACCCCAAGTCACCGTGCAAAGCTAAGCCAGCGGTGGGTGCACCAGACAGAGACACGGCACGCACAGAGACGAAAGGAGTATGCATGCACCCATCCAACTATGGGGACACAGTGAATAAGATAAAAAAATAAGCCTTTAAGGTCAAAATAGTTAATTCAACTTGCCAACTGTTATGTTGTTTCCAGCCATAGGTAGGAGGGAAGGGGGAGGAGGGTTTTTTGGAAGGTTTGTTGTGCGTTTTCTTCTTTTTCGCCTGTGATGTTTGTGGTGCATTTTGGGTGTCTGATGAAGGGCACGATGCAGGGGATGATGGTGATCTAAGTCAGGATGGTCTGTAAATGAAAAGTTTTTACAAAGATTAGTTTTCATATTGATCACATCGAACATAGAAAGTACAATGAGTAACATCAGAACAACATAGCCCCCCACTCTCACTTGTCTAATGTAGTATTCAACAAGAGTATTGTTTTCATCCTTTAGATGGGTTGGGTGATGTCCTCTTGAAAAAACTTTGGAGTATTTTGTATGAGTCTTTATAGACCCTTTTACTCTTTGTACACAATGATGATGTGGCAACGTAGGTGCACGCAGTTTGGCAACGGAAGTATTTGATCACGTGGGCTGTAAAAGGTTCTGGAGGCCACCAAGCCATGCCTTCATCGTATTTACCTGAGTGAAAAAAACAGAAAAGACATTTTATTTTGCCTAAATTACAAAGGTTAAATAAAGGCTCTATTTTATGAATAGGTGTGTGTCCAAAAACACTTACTTCCTATCACTTTATTACTTAATAACCACTTTGTCTGACTGTCTACAGTGGCTGTGCACTTGTACTTAACTAAGCTCTTTGATTGATATGTCTACTTTTAACGTTACCATAAAAACGCACAACAAGAGCTGCCTTTAATTTTAAGCATGTCACTTAGACAAAATCATTAAAAATGCATTTAGAGTGTAAGGGGTTGATATTATAAAATGACAGATGTCATTTTTGTGTAGACAAAAGACAGTCCGTCAATTTATTACCGTTTACCTAACTGTTTACCGAACGATCCCCTCACGTCAAAAATACTGTCTAAAACAACTCACTGAAAAATATTTAATACGCGAACATATTAATAATAACTAACCAGGGGTGCGTTTCCCAAAACCATGTTGCTTATTTTCCATTGCCAACCAACTAGTTGCTAACACAACAGGTTAGCAACTATGGTTTTGGGAAACGCACCCCAAGTCAACAGTTATAACAACAAACCAAGTCTAAAAACATGTAACGTTGCCTCCGACGCCAATTTCTGTCATCCGTTTATCGAAAACATTTCCACAATCATATTTAATCAACATACCTTCGCGCTTACACTGCCGTTGTTGTGCCGAAATCAGACTCCCTGCCAGAATCTGACTCCCCCTCGCGTGCACGCGCTTGACGCCGCTCGATGATTCTGGTGCGATTGGTTTAGTTTCCGTCTGTGTAAGATGTTTAAAATCATTGTTTTGCTTAAATCGTTGCAAAAATTGATCGAAGGATTAGACAGTGTGTGAAATACTATCTGTTCTGATGACGACTAAACATCGTAAATGTTTAAGTTACTTATATTTCACATCTGAACTGTCGCTCTGCTTTTACATTTGTGACTTTAGCGTTGATTGCAGCCTGTTGTTCTGTACGGTGTGTGTCTTGTACTGTAATTTATATGTAAGTGGGCTGCATGTTGACAGAATTCGGGGGTAAGTAATAAATAAAGTCTCATCAAACTTATTTGACGTTCGCTATTAATTATTAACGTTGCGATGTTGTATTGTATCAACTCGTCATTACACCTTAAATGTGAATACCACTAATAAAATGTCTGGTAATTGACCCGTGTTATTTTACACCTGAGATTTGTGTACACGTAACAAGTTACATTCGTATATACAAAAGAGAGAAAGTTAGAGAGAGAGTTACACATTCTTAAAGATAATAAGGAAGCAGATAAATCTGACAATGGAAAAAAATGAAATAAAATTGTAAATGAGTGCTGTCCAAATGTCTGTAAATAGCATACTTGCAAATTTTCTAAATGGTTAAAGATAATCCTGTTCCATGCAGAAAGATCTAATTTGACATTTATTTCTATTGTAATATATGTATTTTTTTTACTATGATACAATAAGTGCAATATAACCCAATTGTTTAAATTGAACATTTCCAATTGTTAAACTGTGTGTAACAATGTTTAATGAATATTTTTTGTAAGTCACTGGATGAAGTCTCTACCAAATGAATTAATGTAAATGTCAATGCTTATATTACTTTTGTTGCCAGTGCATTTTTCCCTGCCGTAGCTAACGCACTGTAATATCCCTTATGATGAACTAGGATCTTTTTTAGGGGTTACCATACTGTAGTTTCAGCAGTGTTAACAGGACATCTGCAAAAAATATACTGCCCTCAGCTTAACAAACAACACTTTGCTGTTGACAGTTTCGGTCGTGGAGCCTGTGCCTCTGGTTCCATAAAAGACAGTTAAATAGTAATGCCAAAATCATACTTACCTACATTAAAGGCTTATTGTTATGACTTTTATGGGTCTCTGACCTTGCAAACTTCAGTAACGACAAGGCGACTTCTGTTCAATAACGTACTCCCCTACTTTAAATGCTTCAAATTAAATCTAAACACTTGTGCTTTTTTCCAGGTGTTCTACAATATGAGATGTGTCACCAGAATACGTTATTTGGGTCTCTGACCTCGCAAACCTCAGATTTAAAGGGGGGTATGATTTCGGCAGGGGTTGCCAAAATCATACCCCCCCCAAGGTTAAATGCTTATTACTAAAGATATATGCTTTTACTTTTTTGTAGGTGTTCTAGTATAAAAGATGTGTCACCAGAATAAATTTGATGGGTCTCTGAGCTTGTAAACCTCAGATTTAAAGGGGGGTATGAGTTCGGCAGCTGTTGCCTAAATCATACTCCCCTACTTTAAATGCTTCAAATTGAATCTAAACACTTGTGCTCTTTTCCAGGTGTTCTAGTATAGGAGATGTGTCACCAGAATGATTTTTATTGGTCTCTGACCTTGCAAACCTCAGATTTAAAGGGGGGTATGATTTCGGCAGCTGTTGCCAAAATCATACTCCCCTACTTTAAATGCTTATTACTTAAGATATATGTTTGTGCTTTTTTGTAGGTGTTCTAGTATAGGAGATGTGTCACCAGAATACATTTAATGGGTCTCTGACCTTGCAAACCTTAGATTTAAAGGGGGGTAAGATATCGGCAGGTTTTGCCGAAATCATACTCCCCTACTTTAAATGCTTTAAATTGAATCTAAACACTTGTGCTTTTTACCCATTGTTCTACAATATGAGATGTGTCACCAGAATGAGTTTCATGGGTCTCTGACCTTGGAAACCTCAGATTTAAAGGGGGGTATGATTTTGGCAGGAGTTGCCAAAATCATACCCCCAAAGGTTAAATGCTTATTACTAAAGATATATGCTTGTGCTTTTTTGTAGGTATTCTAGTATAGGAGATTTGTCACCAGAATGAGTTTCATGGCTCTCTGACCTTGTAAACCTCAGATTTAAAGGGGGGGTTGATTTCGGCAGGTTTTGACGAAATCATACTCCCCTACTTTAAATGCTTTAAATTGAATCTAAACACTTGTGCTTTTTTCCAGGTGTTCTACAATATGAGATGTGTCACCAGAATACTTTATTTGGGTCTCTGACCTCGCAAACCTCAGATTTAAAGGGGGGGGTATGATTTCGGCAGGTGTTGCCGAAATCATGCTCCCCTACTTTAAATGCTTCAAATTGAATCTAAACACTTGTGCTTTTTTCCAGGTGTTCTACAATATGAGATGTGTCACCAGAATACTTTATTTGGGTCTCTGACCTCGCAAACCTCAGATTTAAAGGGGGGGGGTATGATTTCGGCAGGGTTGCCAAAATCATACCCCCCAAGGTTAAATGCTTATTTCTAAAGATATATGCTTTTACTTTTTTGAAGGTGTTTTACAATGAGAGATGTGTCACCAGAATACTTTATTTGGGTCTCTGACCTCGCAAACCTCAGATTAAAAGGGGGGTAGGAATTCGGCATGTGTTGCCGAAATCATACTCCCCTACTTTAAATGCTTCAAATTGAATCTAAACACTTATGCTTTTTACCCATTGTTCTACAACATGAGATGTGTCACCAGAATGAGTTTCATGGGTTTCTGACCTTGCAAACCTCAGGTTTAAAGGGGGGGGGTATGATTTCGGCAGGGGTTGCCGAAATCATACTCCCCTACTTTAAATGCTTTAAACTGAATCCAAACACTTGTGCCCCCCTCCAGGTGTTCCACAACATGAGACCTGTCACCAGAATGAATTTTATTGGTCTCCGACCCCGCAAACCCCAGATCCAAAGGGGGGCATGATTTCGGCAGGAGTTGCCGAAATCATACCCCCCAAGGTTAAATGCTTATTACTAAAGATGTATGCTTTTACTTTTTTGAAGGTGTTTTACAATGAGAGATGTGTCACCAGAATACTTTATTTGGGTCTCTGACCTCGCAAACCTCAGATTTAAAGGGGGGGGGGGGGGGTATGATTTCGGCAGGGTTGCCAAAATCATACCCCCCAAGGTTAAATGCTTATTTCTAAAGATATATGCTTTTACTTTTTTGAAGGTGTTTTACAATGAGAGATGTGTCACCAGAATACTTTATTTGGGTCTCTGACCTCGCAAACCTCAGATTAAAAGGGGGGTAGGAATTCGGCATGTGTTGCCGAAATCATACTCCCCTACTTTAAATGCTTTAAATTGAATCTAAACACTTGTGCTTTTTTCCAGGTGCTCCACAATATGAGATTTGTCACCAGAATGAATTTTATTGGTCTCCGACCTCGCAAACCTCAGATCTAAAGGGGGGTATGATTTCGGCAGGTGTTGCCAAAACCATACCCCCCAAGGTTAAATGCTTATTACTAAAGATGTATGCTTTCACTTTTTTGTAGGTGTTCAAGTATAAAAGATGTGTCACCAGAATACATTTGATGGGTCTCTGACCTTGGAAACCTTAGATTTAAAGGGGGGTAAGATATCGGCAGGTTTTGCCGAAATCATACTCCCCTACTTTAAATGCTTTATATTGAATCTAAACACTTGTGCTTTTTTCCAGGTGTTCTACAATATGAGAGGTGTCACCAGAATACTCCATTTGGGTCTCTGACCTCGCAAACCTCAGATTTAAAGGGGGGTATGATTTCGGCAGGGGTTGCCAAAATCATACCCCCCAAGGTTAAATGCTGCTTATTACTAAAGATATATGCTTTTTCTTTTTTGTAGGTGTTCTAGTATAAAAGATGTGTCACCAGAATAAATTTGATGGGTCTCTGACCTTGTAAACCTCAGATTTAAAGGGGGGTATGATTTCGGCAGGTGTTGCCGAAATCATACTCCCCTACTTTAAATGCTTCAAATTGAATCTAAACACTTGTGCTTTTTTCTAGGTGTTCTACAATATGAGATTTGTCACCAGAATGAATTTTATTGGTCTCCGACCCCGCAAACCTCAGATTTAAAGGGGGGCATGATTTCCGCAAGTGTTGCCAAAATCATACCCCCCAAGGTTAAATGCTTATTACTAAAGATGTATGCTTTCACTTTTTTGTAGGTGTTCAAGTATAAAAGATGTGTCACCAGAATACATTTGATGGGTCTCAGACCTTGGAAACCTTAGATTTAAAGGGGGGTAAGATATCGGCAGGTTTTGCCGAAATCATACTCCCCTACTTTAAATGCTTTAAATTGAATCTAAACACTTATGCTTTTTACCCATTGTTCAACACTATGAGATGTGTCACCAGAATGAGTTTCATGGGTCTCTGACCTTGCAAACCTCAGATTTAAAGGGGGGTATGATTTCGGCAAGTGTTGCCAAAATCATACCCCCCCAGGTTAAATGCTTATTACTTAAGATATATGTTTGTGCTTTTTTTGTAGGTGTTCCAGTGTAGGAGATGTGTCACCAGAATGAGTTTCATGGCTCTCTGACCTTGTAAACCTCAGATTTAAAGGGGGGGTTGATTTCGGCAGGTTTTGACGAAATCATACTCCCCTACTTTAAATGCTTTAAATTGAATCTAAACACTTGTGCTTTTTTCCAGGTGTTCTACAATATGAGATGTGTCACCAGAATACTTTATTTGGGTCTCTGACCTCGCAAACCTCAGATTTAAAGGGGGGGGTATGATTTCGGCAGGTGTTGCCGAAATCATGCTCCCCTACTTTAAATGCTTCAAATTGAATCTAAACACTTGTGCTTTTTTCCAGGTGTTCCACAATATGAGACGCGTCCCCAGAAAACTTTATTTGGGTCTCCGACCTCGCAAACCTCAGATTTAAAGGGGGGGGGGTATGATTTCGGCAGGGTTGCCAAAATCATACCCCCCAAGGTTTAATGCTTTTTTCTAAAGATATATGCTTTTACTTTTTTGAAGGTGTTTTACAATGAGAGATGTGTCACCAGAATACTTTATTTGGGTCTCTGACCTCGCAAACCTCAGATTTAAAGGGGGGGTTGATTTCGGCAGCTGTTGCCGAAATCATACTCCCCTACTTTAAATGCTTCAAATTGAATCTATACACTTATGCTTTTTACCCATTGTTCTACAATATGAGATGTGTCACCAGAATGAGTTTAAAGGGTCTCTGACCTTGCAAACCTCAAATTTAAAGGGGGGTATGATTTCGGCAGCTGTTGCCAAAATCATACTCCCCTACTTTAAATGCTTTAAATTGAATCTAAACACTTGTGCTTTTTTTCCAGGTGTTCTAGTATAGGAGATGTGTCACCAGAATGAGTTTTATTAGTCTCTGACCTTGCAAACCTCAGATTTAAAGGGGGGTATGATTTCGGCAAGTGTTGCCAAAATCATACCCCCCAAGGTTAAATGCTTATTACTTAAGATATATGTTTGTGCTTTTTTGTAGGTGTTCCAGTGTAGGAGATGTGTCACCAGAATGAGTTTAAAGGGTCTCTGACCTTGCAAACCTCAGATTTAAAGAGGGGTATGATTTCGGCAGGGGTTGCCAAAATCATACCCCCCAAGGTTAAATGCTTATTACTAAAGATATATGCTTTTACTTTTTTGTAGGTGTTCTAGTATAAAAGATGTGTCACCAGAATACATTTGATGGGTCTCTGACCTTGGAAACCTCAGATTTAAAGGGGGGGTATGATTTCGGCAGGGGTTGCCGAAATCATACTCCCCTACTTTAAATGCTTTAAATTGAATCTAAACACTTGTGCTTTTTTTCCGGGTGTTCTACAATAGGAGATGTGTCACCAGAATGAGTTTAATGGGTCTCTGACCTTGCAAACCTCAGATTTAAAGGGGGGTATGATTTCAGCAGCTGTTGCCAAAATCATACCCCCCAAGGTTAAATGCTTATTACTTAAGATATATGTTTGTGCTTTTTTTGTAGGTGTTCCAGTATAGGAGATGTGTCACCAGAATACATTTGATGGGTCTCTGACCTTGGAAACCTCAGATTTAAAGAGGGGTATGATTTCGGCAGGGGTTGCCAAAATCATACCCCCCAAGGTTAAATGCTTATTACTAAAGATATATGCTTTTACTTTTTTGTAGGTGTTCTAGTATAAAAGATGTGTCACCAGAATAAGTTGACTGGGTCTCTGACCTTGCAAACCTCAGATTTAAAGGGGGGTATGATTTCGGCAGCTGTTGCCAAAATCATACTCCCCTACTTTAAATGCTTATTACTTAAGATATATGTTTGTGCTTTTTTGTAGGTGTTCCAGTGTAGGAGATGTGTCACCAGAATGAGTTTAAAGGGTCTCTGACCTTGCAAACCTCAGATTTAAAGGGGGGTATGATTTCGGCAGCTGTTGCCAAAATCATACTCCCCTACTTTAAATGCTTTAAATTGAATCTAAACACTTGTGCTTTTTTTCCAGGTGTTCTAGTATAGGAGATGTGTCACCAGAATGAGTTTAAAGGGTCTCTGACCTTGCAAACCTCAGATTTAAAGGGGGGTATGATTTCGGCAGCTGTTGCCAAAATCATACCCCCCAAGGTTAAATGCTTATTACTTAAGATATATGTTTGTGCTTTTTTGTAGGTGTTCCAGTGTAGGAGATGTGTCACCAGAATACATTTGATGGGTCTCTGACCTTGGAAACCTCAGATTTAAAGAGGGGTATGATTTCGGCAGGGGTTGCCAAAATCATACCCCCCAAGGTTAAATGCTTATTACTAAAGATATATGCTTTTACTTTTTTGTAGGTGTTCTAGTATAAAAGATGTGTCACCAGAATACATTTGATGGGTCTCTGACCTTGGAAACCTCAGATTTAAAGAGGGGTATGATTTCGGCAGGGGTTGCCAAAATCATACCCCCCAAGGTTAAATGCTTATTACTAAAGATATATGCTTTTACTTTTTTGTAGGTGTTCTAGTATAAAAGATGTGTCACCAGAATACATTTGATGGGTCTCTGACCTTGCAAACCTCAGATTTAAAGGGGGGTAAGATTTCGGCAGGTTTTGCCGAAATCATACTCCCCATTAAATCTGAGGTTTGCGAGGTCAGAGACCCAAATAAAGTTTTCTGGGGACACATCTCATATTGTAGAACACCTGGAAAAAAGCACAAGTGTTTAGATTCAGTTTGAAGCATTTAAAGTAGGGGAGCGTGATTTCGGCAACACCTGCCGAGATCATGCCCCCCCCCCCTTAAATCTGAGGTTTGCGAGGTCAGAGACCCGAATAAGGTTTTCTGGGGACACATCTCGTATTGTGGAACACCTGGAAGGGAGCACAAGTGTTTAGATTCAATTTGAAGCATTTAAGGTGGGGGAGTGTGATTTCGGCAACACCTGCCGAGGTCATACCCCCCTTTAAATCTGAGGTTTGCGAGGTCAGAGACCCATCAGATGTGTTCTGGTGACACATCTTTTATACTGGAACACCTACAAAAAAGCACAAACATATATCTTAAGTAATAAGCATTTAACCTTGGGGGGTATGATTTTGGCAACAGCTGCTGAAATCATACCCCCCTTTAAATCTGAGGTTTGCAAGGTCAGAGACCCATTAAACTCATTCTGGTGACACATCTCCTATACTGGAACACCTGGAAAAGAGCACAAGTGTTTAGATTCAATTTGAAGCATTTAAAGTAGGGGAGTATGATTTTGGCAACAGCTGCCGAAATCATACCCCCCTTTAAATTTGAGGTTTGCAAGGTCAGAGACCCATTAAACTTATTCTGGTGACACATCTTTTATACTAGAACACCTACAAAAAAGTAAAAGCATACATCTTTAGTAATAAGCATTTAACCTTGGGGGGTATGATTTCGGCAACAGCCGCCAAAACCATACCCCCCTTTAAATCTGAGGTTTGCAAGGTCAGAGACCAGTAAAATTCATTCTGGTGACGAATCTCATGTTGTGGAGCACCTGGAAAAGAGCACAAGTGTTTAGATTCAATTTGAAGCATTTAAAGTGGGGGAGTGTGATTTCGGCAACACCTGCCGAGGTCATACTCCCCCCTTTAAATCCGAGGTTCGCGAGGTCAGAGACCCAAACAAAGTATTCCGGCGACACATCTCACACTGCAGAACACCCGGAAAAAAGCACAAGTGTTTAGATTCAATTTAAAGCATTTAAAGTAGGGGAGTATGATTTTCGGCAACACCTGCCGATATCTTACCCCCCTTTAAATCTAAGGTTTCCAAGGTCTGAGACCCATCAAATGTATTCTGGTGACACATCTTTTATACTAGAACACCTACAAAAAAGTAAAAGCATACATCTTTAGTAATAAGCATTTAACCTTGGGGGGTATGATTTTGGCAACACCTGCCGAAATCATACCCCCCTTTAAATCTGAGGTTTACAAGGTCAGAGACCCATCAAATGTATTCTGGTGACACATCTTTTATACTAGAACACCTACAAAAAAGAAAAAGCATATATCTTTAGTAATAAGCAGCATTTAACCTTGGGGGGTATGATTTTGGCAACCCCTGCCGAAATCATACCCCCCTTTAAATCTGAGGTTTGCGAGGTCAGAGACCCAAATAAAGTATTCTGGTGACACCTCTCATATTGTAGAACACCTGGAAAAAAGCACAAGTGTTTAGATTCAATATAAAGCATTTAAAGTAGGGGAGTATGATTTTGGCAACACCTGCCGATATCTTACCCCCCTTTAAATCTTAGGTTTACAAGGTCAGAGACCCATCAAATGTATTCTGGTGACACATCTTTTATACTTGAACACCTACAAAAAAGTGAAAGCATACATCTTTAGTAATAAGCATTTAACCTTGGGGGGTATGATTTTGGCAACAGCTGCCGAAATCATACCCCCCTTTAAATCTGAGGTTTGCGAGGTCAGAGACCAACAAAATTCATTCTGGTGACAAATCTCATATTGCAGAACACCTGGAAAAAAGCACAAGTGTTTAGATTCAATTTAAAGCATTTAAAGTAGGGGAGTATGATTTTGGCAACAGCTGCCGAAATCATACCCCCCTTTAAATCTGAGGTTTGCAAGGTCAGAGACCCTTTAAACTCATTCTGGTGACACATCTCATATTGTAGAACAATGGGTAAAAAGCATAAGTGTTTAGATTCAATTTGAAGCATTTAAAGTAGGGGAGTATGATTTCGGCAACACCTGCCGAATTCCTACCCCCCTTTTAATCTGAGGTTTGCGAGGTCAGAGACCCAAATAAAGTATTCTGGTGACACATCTCTCATTGTAAAACACCTTCAAAAAAGTAAAAGCATATATCTTTAGAAATAAGCATTTAACCTTGGGGGGTATGATTTTGGCGGCCCTGCCGAGGTCGTGCCCCCCTTTGGGTCTGGGGTTTGCGAGGTCGGATACCCAGATAAGGTATTCTGGTGACACATCTCATATTGTAGAACACCTGGAAAAAAGCACAAGTGTTTAGATTCAATTTAAAGCATTTAAAGTAGGGAAGTATGATTTCGTCAAAACCTGCCGAAATCAACCCCCCCTTTAAATCTGAGGTTTACAAGGTCAGAGACCAACAAAAATCATTCTGGTGACAAATCTCCTATACTGGAACACCTGGAAAAGAGCACAAGCATATATCTTAAGTAATAAGCACTTAACCTTGGGGGGTATGATTTCGGCAACAGCTGCCAAAATCATACCCCCCTTTAAATCTGAGGTTTGCAAGATCAGAGGCAAATAAAACACATTCTGGTGACAAATCTCATATTGTAGAACACCTGGAAAAGAGCACAAGTGTTTAGATTCAATTTAAAGCATTTAAAGTAGGGGAGTATGATTTCGGCAACCCCTGCCGAAATCATACCCCCCCTTTAAATCTGAGGTTTGCAAGATCAGAGACCCACCAAACTCACTCTGGTGACACATCTCATATTGTAGAACAATGGGTAAAAAGCATAAGTGTTTAGATTCAATTTGAAGCATTTAAAGTAGGGGAGTATGATTTCGGCAACACCTGCCGAATTCCTACCCCCCTTTTAATCTGAGGTTTGCGAGGTCAGAGACCCAAATAAAGTATTCTGGTGACACATCTCTCATTGTAAAACACCTTCAAAAAAGTAAAAGCATATATCTTTAGAAATAAGCATTTAACCTTGGGGGGTATGATTTTGGCAACCCTGCCGAAATCATACCCCCCTTTAAATCTGAGGTTTGCGAGGTCAGATACCCAAATAAAGTATTCTGGTGACACATCTCACATTGTAGAACACCTGGAAAAAAGCACAAGTGTTTAGATTCAATTTGAAGCATTTAAAGTAGGGGAGCATGATTTCGGCAACACATGCCGAAATCACACCCCCCCATTAAATCCGAGGTATACAAGATCAGAGACCAACAAAACTCACTCTGGTGACACATCTCCTATACTAGAACACCTGGAAAAGAGCACAAGCATATATCTTAAGTAATAAGCATTTAATGCAGGGGGGTATGATTTTGGCAACAGCTGCCGAAATCATACCCCCCTTTAAATCTGAGGTTTGCAAGGTCAGAGACCCTTTAAACTCATTCTGGTGACACATCTCGTGTTGTGGAGCAATGGGTAAAAAGCACAAGTGTTTAGATTCAATTTAAAGCATTTAAAGTAGGGGAGTATGATTTTGGCAAAACCTGCCGATATCATACCCCCCTTTAAATCTAAGGTTTGCAAGGTCAGAGACCCTTTAAACTCATTCTGGTGACACATCTCCTACACTGGAACACCTACAAAAAAGCACAAACATATATCTTAAGTAATAAGCATTTAACCTTGGGGGGTATGATTTTGGCAACAGCTGCCGAAATCATACCCCCCGTGAAATCTGAGGTTTGCAAGGTCAGAGACTAATAAAACTCATTCTGGTGACACATCTCCTATACTAGAACACCTGGAAAAGAGCACAAGCATATATCTTAAGTAATAAGCATTTAAAGTAGGGGAGTATGATTTTGGCAACAGCTGCCGAAAATCATACCCCCCTTTAAATCTGAGGTTTGCAAGGTCAGAGACCCTTTAAACTCATTCTGGTGACACATCTCATATTGTGGAACAATGGGTAAAAAGCACAAGTGTTTAGATTCAATTTAAAGCATTTAAAGTAGGGGAGTATGATTTCGGCAAAACCTGCCGATATCCTACCCCCCTTTAAATCTAAGGTTTCCAAGGTCTGAGACCCATCAAATGTATTCTGGTGACACATCTTTTATACTAGAACACCTACAAAAAAGTAAAAGCATACATCTTTAGTAATAAGCATTTAACCTTGGGGGGTATGATTTTGGCAACACCTGCCGAAATCAACCCCCCCTTTAAATCTGAGGTTTGCGAGGTCAGAGGCAAACAAAACACACTCTGGTGACAAATCCCATATTGTAGAACACCTGGAAAAGAGCACAAGTGTTTAGATTCAATTTGAAGCATTTAAAGTAGGGGAGTATGATTTCGGCAACACATGCCGAAATCATACCCCCCTTTAAATTTGAGGTTTGCAAGGTCAGAGACCCAGCAAATGTATTCTGGTGACACATCTTTTATACTAGAACACCCCCAAAAAAGAAAAAGCATATATCTTTAGTAATAAGCAGCATTTAACCTTGGGGGGTATGATTTTGGCAACCCCTGCCGAAATCATACCCCCCTTTAAATCTGAGGTTTGCGAGGTCAGAGACCCAAATAAAGTATTCTGGTGACACCTCTCATATTGTAGAACACCTGGAAAAAAGCACAAGTGTTTAGATTCAATTTAAAGCATTTAAAGTAGGGGAGTATGATTTCGGCAACACATGCCGAATTCCTACCCCCCTTTTAATCTGAGGTTTGCGAGGTCAGAGACCCAAATAAAGTATTCTGGTGACACATCTCTCATTGTAAAACACCTTCAAAAAAGTAAAAGCATATATCTTTAGAAATAAGCATTTAACCTTGGGGGGTATGATTTTGGCAACCCTGCCGAAATCATACCCCCCCCCCCTTTAAATCTGAGGTTTGCGAGGTCAGAGACCCAAATAAAGTATTCTGGTGACACATCTCTCATTGTAAAACACCTTCAAAAAAGTGAAAGCATACATCTTTAGTAATAAGCATAACCTTGGGGGGTATGATTTTGGCAACAGCTGCCGAAATCATACCCCCCTTTAAATCTGAGGTTTGCAAGATCAGAGGCAAATAAAACACATTCTGGTGACAAATCTCATATTGTAGAACACCTGGAAAAAAGCACAAGTGTTTAGATTCAATTTAAAGCATTTAAAGTAGGGGAGTATGATTTTGGCAACAGCTGCCGAAATCATACCCCCCTTTAAATCTGAGGTTTGCAAGGTCAGAGACCCTTTAAACTCATTCTGGTGACACATCTCATATTGTAGAACAATGGGTAAAAAGCATAAGTGTTTAGATTCAATTTGAAGCATTTAAAGTAGGGGAGTATGATTTCGGCAACACATGCCGAATTCCTACCCCCCTTTTAATCTGAGGTTTGCGAGGTCAGAGATCCAAATAAAGTATTCTGGTGACACATCTCTCATTGTAAAACACCTTCAAAAAAGTAAAAGCATATATCTTTAGAAATAAGCATTTAACCTTGGGGGGTATGATTTTGGCAACCCTGCCGAAATCATACCCCCCCCCCTTTAAATCTGAGGTTTGCGAGGTCAGAGACCCAAATAAAGTATTCTGGTGACACATCTCATATTGTAGAACACCTGGAAAAAAGCACAAGTGTTTAGATTCAATTTGAAGCATTCAAAGTAGGGGAGCATGATTTCGGCAACACCCGCCGAAATCACACCCCCCCCTTTAAATCTGAGGTTTGCGAGGTCAGAGACCCAAATAAAGTATTCTGGTGACACATCTCATATTGTAGAACACCTGGAAAAAAGCACAAGTGTTTAGATTCAATTTAAAGCATTTAAAGTAGGGGAGTATGATTTCGTCAAAACCTGCCGAAATCATACCCCCCTTTAAATCTGAGGTTTGCAAGATCAGAGACCAATAAAAATCATTCTGGTGACAAATCTCCTATACTATAACACCTATTATAAAGCACAAGCATATATCCTAAGTAATAAGCATTTAACCTTGGGGGGTATGATTTTGGCAGCAGCTGCCGAAATCATACCCCCCTTTAAATCTGAGGTTTGCAAGGTCAGAGACCCTTTAAACTCATTCTGGTGACACATCTCATATTGTTGAACAATGGGTAAAAAGCATAAGTGTTTAGATTCAATTTAAAGCATTTAAAGTAGGGGAGTATGATTTCGGCAAAACCTGCCGATATCTTACCCCCCTTTAAATCTAAGGTTTCCAAGGTCTGAGACCCATCAAATGTATTCTGGTGACACATCTCCTATACTGGAACACCTACAAAAAGCACAAACATATATCTTAAGTAATAAGCATTTAACCTTGGGGGGTATGATTTTGGCAACAGCTGCCGAAATCATACCCCCCTTTAAATCTGAGGTTTGCAAGGTCAGAGACTAATAAAACTCATTCTGGTGACACATCTCCTATACTAGAACACCTGGAAAAGAGCACAAGTGTTTAGATTCAATTTGAAGCATTTAAAGTAGGGGAGTATGATTTTGGCAACAGCTGCCGAAATCATACCCCCCTTTAAATTTGAGGTTTGCAAGGTCAGAGACCCATTAAACTTATTCTGGTGACACATCTCCTATACTGGAACACCTACAAAAAAGTAAAAGCATATATCTTTAGTAATAAGCATTTAACCTTGGGGGGGGTATGATTTTGGCAACCCCTGCCGAAATCATACCCCCCTTTAAATCTGAGGTTTGCGAGGTCAGAGACCCAAATAACGTATTCTGGTGACACATCTCATATTGTAGAACACCTGGAAAAAAGCACAAGTGTTTAGATTTAATTTGAAGCATTTAAAGTAGGGGAGTACGTTATTGAACAGAAGTCGCCTTGTCGTTACTGAAGTTTGCAAGGTCAGAGACCCATAAAAGTCATAACAATAAGCCTTTAATGTAGGTAAGTATGATTTTGGCATTACTATTTAACTGTCTTTTATGGAACCAGAGGCACAGGCTCCACGACCCAAATTGTTAACAGCAAAGTGTTGTTTGTTAAGCTGAGGGCAGTATATTTTTTGCAGATGTCCTGTTAACACTGCTGAAACTACAGTATGGTTACCCCTAAAAAAGATCCTAGTTCATCATAAGGGATATTACAGTGCGTTAGCTACGGCAGGGAAAAATGCACTGGCAACAAAAGTAATATAAGCATTGACATTTACATTAATTCATTTGGTAGAGACTTCATCCAGTGACTTACAAAAAATATTCATTAAACATTGTTACACACAGTTTAACAATTGGAAATGTTCAATTTAAACAATTGGGTTATATTGCACTTATTGTATCATAGTAAAAAAAATACATATATTACAATAGAAATAAATGTCAAATTAGATCTTTCTGCATGGAGCAGGATTATCTTCAACCATTTCGAAAATTTGCTATTTACAGACATTTGGACAGCACTCATTTAGAATTGTATTTCATTCTTTTCCATTGTCAGATTTGTCTGCATCCTTATTATCTTTAAGAATGTGTAACTTTCTATCTAATATATATTACACGAAGTTAACTTGTTACGTGTACACAAATCTCAGGTGTAAAATAACACGGGTCAATTACCAGACATTTTATTAGTGGTATTCACATTTAAGGTGTAATGACGAGTTGATACAATACAACATCGCAACGTTAATAATTAACAGCGAACGTCAAATAAGTTTGATGAGACTTTATTTATTACTTACCCCCGAATTCTGTCAACATGCAGCCCACTTACATATAAATTACAGTACAAGACACACACCGTACAGAACAACAGGCTGCAATCAACGCTAAAGTCACAAATGTAAAAGCAGAGCCACAGTTCAGATGTGAAATATAAGTAACTTAAACATTTACGATGTTTAGTCGTCATCAGAACAGATAGTATTTCACACACTGTCTAATCCTTCGATCAATTTTTGCAACGATTTAAGGAAAACAATGATTTTAAACATATTTTCAGACAGACGTAAACTAAACCAATCGCACCAGAATCATCGAGCGGCGTCAAGCGCGTGCTCGCGAGGGGGAGTCAGATTCTGGCAGGGGGTACGTTTTCGGCACAACACCGGCTTGATGTGGACCAACAACTGCGTAGATCTAGTGAAGAAAAAAAGAGGCGCGGTCGGCATAAAGGTTGCTCGCGGTTCCTCTGCCGATCTCCGGCTGCAGACTCATCGCGCCGATCGTTTACCCACCAACTTTTATTCTGTGTGCAGGGGAAAAACCCGAACCGACACTTTGCCGCTGGTGCCCTCCGATTGCCGACGTCGGTAAGACTGAACGTGCTGTCTGGGAAGCGAGTGTGTAAAGTTTTGTATTTCAGCTTTGAATTCTGTTCAAATAATGTAGTCCAAACATGTATGTGTGCCCTTACTAAAACACACTGGAGAAGTCCATCTCTCTCCAGACTGCAGCAAACTCCTCATATCGCACCGACTCGGTTTGCTGGAAGCGGCCCAGCAGATCCTCACAGTCGTTTTTTACTGGCAGCCAGTAATGCTCGCACGCTTTCCCTAGCGCGACACGACATTGTCAGTGTGAAATTAGACATGCTATCACGCAATTACGTTTAAATCATATTTGCAATAACTTACTCGAACCCATCACCTCAGGTCTGCTCTGTGTAGAGATAAAACGACGATCTTCTAACCAAACCTTGAACTGTAATTAAATTGTGATTGAGAGTGCACCTGTGAGCGATGATTTGATGGATCCAGTAGGTGTGTTCGACAGGCTTGATGCAGCGCTGCGCAGACCGATCGTCTTATGACGTCACATTATCGCGAACACAGATTTCGAATCGTTCTCGCGATACTTTGGTGTCAATGGTGAACGGTCTACGCAGCGCCGCGTCATGTTGACGATACTGTAGCTCTGTTAAATTCCGAGCAGTATCTATTAAAATAAAATTCATTTGCATCAAATTATCTTTATCAAAGGCGTGTAATAAAAAATAAATCACAAAAATCTGGTCCACAATTGTCTTTTTACTGATTATGCAATAAACAATACATTTAGTGTTAAGAGAATAAAGGTGAATACTGGAGACTGCAGAGATGAATAAACAGAAGATTACCGTAACAACAAAATAAAATGTTTTTTCAATTAATAAACAAGAAAAAAGCTCAGCAAATTTGCAGGACAACGTCAATATGAATGAAAGTTGACTTTTGTCTAAAAGTGAAAAAAGTTGTTTTATTTAACCTAAGCTTTTGTGTTCTAATGCCATTATAAATACTTGTAAAACTTGAATGAATGATACATCGGCTTTGCATGATCTAAAACAGTTTATAAATCAGACAAATTGACTTGCTAGCTAAACTTCTCACAAGCATGAATTACCAAGCATCTACTATGTAGATAACCAAACAGATAAACATGACCACTAAAAATATAAAAATCTATTGCATAATTAAACTATAAATCTGGTTTACGCTCTTTGAGATAAAAACCATTATGAGAACACCACAAAATACCAAATGATTTTGAATTCCCTTTTTGCACACATTCTCGATCATTACTTTTAAATGGCTCTGATAATCCACTTGTGCTGTTCAAGATGAAACTGAAAAATTATGCAAGCAAGCAAACATGTCCTACTGCAATGAAAAGCAACACGAACTCACGAAAACCCAATTGCGTTTAAGCACCGAGCTCATGTAACCGTTACAAAACACAACTCAGGAGACGAGAAATGACAAAAGGAAAATAAATGTTCAAACTTTCAATAAAAGTACATATTTGTAAAAATGGTATCGTATATTGCATGGACTGCTGGTATTCATTATAAGAAAATAGAATATTGTGCGACTGTAGCTACAATACACACTGCTTAAGGGGGGCGATCAATAGCACAGTTTTTTTTTTTTTTAAGGTTAAATTCGGGAATCCGGAGGGCGTGCGAGGGATCATACAGGTATGCACATTTACATCTATTATGTTATGTCATCCGGTACACATTTCACAATAACCCTCCTTCAGTATATTACACTCCTCTGTCTTTACTGCAAGGGAGAGACCGCCTTTTACACACGGTCATGTTTTCTGGACTCTTCACATCACTGATGGGAAAGAAGCCCAGTAAAATCAAAAGAAGGTGCAGGTAGTACATTTTTTTTTAAAACACTTGGGTTTATAGATAATATTATCAAACGGGGCAGTGTGTGGAATAAAGAGATAATGAAGACGGGAAGATTTAAGGGATCAAGGTCAAAGGGCAGAGAAGGGGATGCAGTGTCTGGAATTTCTAAATACAGAAGAGCTCAGTTAACTTGGTCCAGAGCACGCAGGAGTTCCTCTCCCTGGAGCAGATGATGACGGTCCTGGACAGGAGCGTTGACCTCACAGTCATAGCGTGTTAGCTGAGGCAGGCTGCGGCTGCTCTCATAAGAGCTGGACAACAGACGACTGGCCATTTCTGCAATATCAGACAGTCAAAGAAATGAGCATGTTACTTAAAATAAAGTTTAAATACACAGTGGTGACAATGGCCTCTTTACTCACCAGAGGGCAGTATGAGAATGGTTTTATTTCCTCCAAGCACACCTGATCCTTTAACCTCTACAACCTTTGCCCTCTTACCAGGCTCAATAGCACTGTCCACACTCTGAAGCAAAGCACCCTGGAAGATATTGTAAGAAGAATGTTAGATTGTGGATATTATCCCTTAAGTTTTCACACAAAATCGAATATAATATAAGACTAACCAGTCCAACAGCTTCAGAAAGCGACGTCACCTCTTCCAGCTTTCTTTTCCGTTGGGTGTTCTGAATGGCCAACATCTTTGGAGACAGCTCTTTGTCACCAACAGCCATTCTAGGAAATGGGAAAAACAGGCAATTTACAAAATATGCATCTTTGAATATCGTTATCTAAAACAAGGTCTTTATACAAGGTTCCCACACCTTAGTTAACTTCTAACTACCTTTCAAGGACTTTCAGGTCCAACACAATCCTCAAATTCAAGGACTAAATGTGGGGACACATTTCAAGTGAGAGCAAGGTTACATCGTGTTATCTTTTGAGATACATTTTAACAGTTCCCTTTTGAGGGAACTCGCGCTGCGTCACTGCGGTGACACTTTGGGGACGCCTCCAGGAGTAAGTGCGTCTGAATGTGTATATCAAATTCAACCAATGGTGAGGCTTAACGACAAAGACAGGGTGACGCGGGAGCCAGGAAGTTTATCGCTATCTGAAATATTGCCTAAGATGGCGTTACAGGGAAGCAGGAAGTATGGCAAGGGAGATGCAGCGTCTCCTCGTTCCCTTCTCAGGGAACAACAGTTACATACGTAACCCGAGACGTTTTCATGTGTCAAACACAACTATGCAAAAAATGTTGGTATGAATTAACATTTGCATACAGAAGATATAAGCATGTAAAGCGAACGGTTTAGCACGTGTGCTTAAAAAGTCTAGAATTTTATGATATTATCCTACACTACACAGGGAATAATATGGATTTTTTTCCAGAAAACTTCTTGCATAAAATAGATTCAAGCACTTTCAATGACCTGTATCTATGTATGTAGATTTTCAAAAACTTCCCAGGGCATGATTCACAAACTTTCAAGGACCTGTGGGAACCCTGTTTATAATTTACTCAAGTAATAAGATTACAGCTTATACTATCCGATACTTGCACTAACTGAGATTAAGTACATGGTAAATAGTGACAACAGAAAGAAGCTGTACCTGTTGTTCAGCTGTGGGGTTGAAGAACGTGCCGGGGAAGCGTCACGACTACCACTGAAAGGTGAGACGGGGGCACTGCACACCTCCTGCAGTAGATGCAGGGGTGAAGGGGCCCGTGACGATGCCTCCTGCTTCGCTGGACTGCTGGAGGCAGACGCTGGAGATCCAGGTGTGGGCAAAGGTTGGAACAAAGAGTTCATGGCCAGCACCGAGTGAAGGCCGGAGGGGATCGGATCCAGAGGAGATGGGATACGCAGTTGAAAGTCATCATCCATTGGGATGTATGGAGCTAGCATCTCCAAGTCAAGATCTTCCATGTCCTGGATTTCAAAATAAAGAAAGTTTATAGCACCACAACAATGCATGAACAAGCACAGGCAGGTACTGATTAAGGATTACCTGGTTGCTAAATGGGGTCTTTGCCTCTGTATCGATAGCAAATAGTTTCTCAACCAGATCCAGTTTGAATTCAGAACTGATGTCGGAGTCCACTTGAAAGCAGTAATCTATAGGGCTATTGGGCTGAAAAAGATTTAAAAATGAACTATTAATAATGGAAAAATATGCATGCTCCTACAGTCTTCTACTTAGGAGCCCACCAACCATCGAAAAGTAGAATTAAGTAACAGTTTTTACCCCAGGGGAGCAGAGTCCAGATGTGGTGGGTGTGTTGGTGGAGTTGGTTGCCACGCGGTAAGGAAAGTCCTCTGCTTCAGTCTCCAGTTTACTCAGAGCTGGTGTGGACTCAGTTGGGGTCAAAGGAGACAGAGTAAGAGGCAGCTTCTCGCTGCTGGAGGGCAGCATGACATCATTGTAGAGCGGCACCTCCTTGAGCAATTGCATGTCAGAGTCTAAAGAGAGTTAAATACAGTTTATTATTATAGACTGTAACCCTAAGCATTTAATTTGGAAGCAAAAGCATGCAAGCAAAGCATAATCACTACATTATAACTATTCACCAGCAAGCATCTCTCATGGTGTAGTGTGTGGATAAGTTCAAACCTGGGTTGCTGAAGTCCAAAGCGATGATGGTGTCTCCTGCGGCAGGTGCCAATAGGGTGAGGGCCTCGGGGTCCTCTTTCAGCTCGTCATACGGTTGAGAGCCTTTCATTGAGCTTTTGTCATCCTCAGACTTGAAAAGTGTGAGCACATTCACCTCAGACGCTAAATGTTCCACTTCTTTGCTCTCTTTTTCCACATCCTCGGTCTTGGTCTGCTGCAGGGACAGGACAACATCCCCTTCCACAATGCCACTAGAAAAAACAAAAAGTGAGATTTACGGTCACAATTCTGTGGGAATATTTCTATATATACACACCAAGAAACTTTAGAGGCCAAATGTCACATTCATCCCAAAGGTCCACGCCTGAGATCTGTACCTGAGAACGTAGTTGACACACACAATGCACTGTGGTTGGTTATTCTTAGGGCTGTAGATGACGGTGGCCTGAGTCTCCACCCACACGTAACCGCCTTTTTTAGCCAGCATGCGGTACTGGCCTGTGGTAGCCTGGCCTTTTGCAAACACTAGGAAGGCACAAATAGCACCGGGTTAAAATAAATCATCTTGAATAAGAATTCAGAAGCGTTCTGAAATAACTAGATTTCTTTCGGGCAATTCTGCATAATGATTATTTGACCAAAACAAGCTTAAAGTGAAACTTTCAGTACATTCTGTATATATAGCATATGTAGGGCCCTATAAAATCTGTTTTATTTTTTCTCAAATTCCGTTTTATTTTTTCCCAAATTCCGTTTTCTCCATTTTAATTTTTGCAAATTCCGTTTTATCCGTTTTAATTTTTGGCAATTATATTTTTTACCCTTTACTTTTATTTTAGTCATAAAAAGAGTGTGCCTTTAATGTTAATGATTAAAATGTAAATGATTTGGGGGAAAAACTGGATAACAGAATTACTTAATGACTATAAAAGATGCATTTACACACGCACATACACACAACTCAATTCAATGCATTGTTTTTTAGTGTTGTTGCAGGAGGCTACAACAAGGTGTCAAAGCAGTGGTGCCTTCAGAAGTGCCTTAAACACATCAATCCAGCGGATCGCGATCCATATTTTATACACAATCGCTTGAAATGCATATAACTTTACAAACATACACAGGATAGTGATCTGACTTAGGACAACATGAGCACGCAGCTCATTGCACGTGCGAGCGAAAGAGAGACAGAGAGCGGCGCCATGATGCAGATGATTATATTTTAAATGCGAGGGATAGTTAGTTTGCCTCAGCTCACTTGAAATGCATAAAACTGAACAAATACATGAGGATTTGTGTTCGCACTTCGGACAGATGCGTGAGCGCGTGACCGTGAGAGGTACAGTGAGACAGACATGGATGAGAGAGTGCATGTATCTTTGCGCTCACCGTGAACAGAGTGTTGACTAAACTTCCAAAATAACAGTTCTCCGGTCACATAAAAGTCATGTGAGACCTGCTCGGAACTAAGCCCTTTCGTCGAATTTCTTAATTTTTTCGCTGACGAAAGCAGAGTCGTGGAGAGCCGCTTCGCCATGGTTTCAGTGTTTTGGAGGAGGTCTGAAACGACGGGAGGGGGCGTGTCGCCCAGATTTACTTACCCCGGTCTGCATTTCCCCCAGACATACGTTCGTCTCCAACACAAAAACATAATTTTATTCAAAATATGTAAAATTCCGCAAAATTCCGCGTTAATACTAGATTCCGTGTTAATTAGCCAATTCCGCGATTCCGTCCGCGATTCCGTGATCGCGGAAATTATAGGGCCCTACATATGCACAACCTATGTCCGAATACTCACAGTTGTGATGCGTCTTGGTGAGGTGGTCTGAATCAAGTGCATGATAGTACTCATACACAGACCTGTTGAGCAGATCATCTGGCTCATATCCCATAAGCTCTGTGATCCTGCAAAAGAAAAATACAGAGATTGAGTTTAGCTACGTGCACAACAACTACCAGCTGACGAATCCTGAAGTCTTCATGGGATATAGACGCTGAATAGAGGGTATGCACACAATGTCACCATCGGCAAGAGGGACTGCGGTTACGCCCACTGAGTGGCAAAAGACAGAGCGGCAGCATTTGGGTACAGCGTGACATTGGCGAAAACACGGTGAAAACAGGTAGAAATGGGAAAAAGCTGTTGTGCGATAGACTGTACTAACAGATTAACAAGAATTTGTAGCTATCATTTCGTTTTACAGACTGACAAAAACAACGAAAGGAGAAGTAAATTGATCGTTCATTCCAAAGTCCACAGACCACAGGTGGGTTGATAAGTTGCTAGGGTCACTATCAAGCAGAGTTTTTACTTTCTACTTAAAAGTATTTTTCAAGTATTTGTATTAAATCCGTGTTTTTCTTTGGAAAACATACATTCCAAAGCATATTATCATAATTTTTTATCTATTACATTTCATAAATAATACGTTTTTGTTTTACATTTAATATTATGTACATGAATGTACTTTTACTCAAGTAAAAGTACACAATTTAAATGTAATTAGGTAAATTTTAATATGCAATATTAAAGGCGGAGTCCATAATGTATGAAAAACGCGTGGGAAAAGGAGACGGGCCGACTAACAAAACACACTTATAGCCAATCAAATCAAATCAAATGCCGGGTTGCGTATGTGTGGGGCGGGTCTATCAACAGAAGGTCCAGATTCTATTGGGGTAGGGGCGTGTTTATTTGGGTGATTTCAAATATCAACATTGGCTTTCAAACATCGTGGACTCCGCCTTTAAAGAATACACAGTATGATTATATGCTTAAGAATGTAGTAAAGTACAATTTTTCCAATACAAACACCCTAATAAAGCACAGATGCTTGGAAAATGTAACTAATGTAACTAAGTATTGTCCACCTCTGCTTTGAAGTCCAACTAAATTTAATTTAGGCTGATAATAGTCAGTTTTACTGGCATTTTCGCAGCAGCCTCTATGAAAACCAGCCATTTTTTGCACGCTTTGCCACTCAACCAGGCGAGCTCTTGCATGGTCATGTGGAAAAGTGACGTCAATGCATACCCTCTATTAGTCGAATGCAATCATAAGATTGAAACTGAATGGGCACTTCTGGTTTCTACCAGAAGGTGGTGCTAATGTAGCATTTGTAAGGATAAAAACAGGCCATTTTACTTTGGTGTGGTAGACCAGTTCTGCAGCATTGCTTTTATTGTTGTAAACAAACAAAACATTAATTTCAGGTATATATTCCTATTAGGGAACCCCCAAATATATATATATATATATATATAAATAATTGAAAACTTTGGTGTCAAATATTAATTAATATTTGTTTACATATATTTAATGCTGTTCAGTATTTTTAAGCTGTCTGGTATTTTCTGCTATCATTTTCCGTCTAATAAATATTGAGAACATGTCTGTTGTTAATAAGAGGGTATCATGTGTCCTTACTAACCTCTCATCACAATATGAGAACTTCATGTCCAGAGTGTGACGGCTGAGAAAAGTCTTGCTGTCCAGAGGAACCTCAATGTTTGAGGGATGAGGAATGGGTTCACAGATGAGCACAAGGTAGGTCAGTGGAGGTTCTTTAAAGCCACATTCACCAGAAGTGTCACTGTGCTCCTGCACGCGGATGTGTCCTGTGCAGTGGAGAACCTGGAGCCAGAGAGATGTTGGTTAAGAATCACATTACCTCTGTGATCCATTAGCTCTTGTACTTCTATTACCTACCAAAGCATATCTGTTCATTCTTTAGTAAAGCCATAAAATATCCAATCTGCTTTTACATCTATAGATGCTATGCGAACAGGAGGGATGTGGCAGATGGGAATTTATCCACGAGCGCTGGATTAGTGACACAACTTGGACACAAAAACGTGCCTGTTTCATTAGGTGCTCTGCTCCATTGTCAAAATAATCCAGTTTATTATTCACTGACTGTCCTGAGTTCGCCACATGACGAACGCTGAATGACTCACAGCAAACTGCTTAGGTATTCAAGCTCTGTCTCACCTTCCATGTAGCTGATTTGACATTGACAGTGCGTCCTCTGCTTGTGAGCGTACACTTCATTCGGAGGAAGAAGCTTCGCTCTGTGTTTTGCTCCTTGGATTTTTTGGATCCTAAAACAAGGGGAAATCTCAGTCATTACAATGGTATAAAATCGCTATTATCTGCTGTAATAATGGATAAAAGAGTAGCCAACTCACCAGTCCGGTGGACCAGCACCTCTCTTAACTCCTCCTGGTCACATGGGTGTGAAAAGTCAAAGATGCTGTGACCGGTCAGATCGAACTAAAAGAAAACAAAGCCAAAATAATTAGACACATCAATCAAAGGCATTTTAATTCCAAAATAATGCAAGTATCTGGCTACCTGTGTGAGGCCCATGCTCTTGCTGACATTCTCAGAGAGATAAACCATATCTCCATCGTCAGAGAGGACCATGAGGAAACCCTCCAGGGCCTTCAAGTAAAACGGGTTGAGCTGACTTTCCTTCTCGTTCTCCTTATTAGTCTCATCATCTGCACAGACAAACAATATCCGTAAACAATCTAATAAACAAGGGCAGAAAGGTCCAAAACACAGCAAGTCTTCCCAGGGTACTTAATAGCTGGATGTGGTGAGTACAACAGTGCCCATCACTGTTTTCACCCACAATGTCACATTTGTGGTTTTTAAGGTCACTACACTGCTATATGCCATGACGTAACCTCAAAATAAGTGCTGTTGTCTTTGCATTCTGGCTTGATTTGCAAGGCTCAATATTTACATAATCACTAGTGAGAGCTCAGGTGGCTTTTGTTAGTGCCGTACTGAACTTTGCATATCTAGGAAATACTAGGTAAGATTTGAATACCAATGTCTGGTGGAAACTGACCAGAGCTGAACAGCTTCCTCATGCGCAGATAGCTGATGGTCAGCCTCATGATGGAGGCTTTGTCCAGGTGGGTGGTGACATTGTGTGGCAGGGGGAGTTCGTGCGCTAGCTCGTAGAACACTTCAGACTCCTTTCCCCTGCGACATCGGGCCGCATCCCTAGACTTCTCCTTCCTGCGCTCCGAGCTCACCCTGAAAAGATAAGAACGAAGATTGTGGCATTAGTTTTAAAGGCACTGTGTGCGGTGCAGGCTGCAGCAAGGTCAAGTTTAAAATATCTGCATGGCATCGAAGCTCACAGTGTCATTAGTTACTACTAAGAGGCTAGTACTGTAACTGGCTGGTAAATGGGGTGTGCCACATGACTGTGTGTGTGTGGGAGGCAGGACAGATAACGTGACAACTTTTGGAGCTTATCCAAGTGTAGTAAATGTCGGGGTTTCAAACAGTTGTTCACAAATCCTCTCATAAACCTTTTGGCATATTGAAAGAACATCATTTTAGACACTATAAATATAAATATAGTATATACAAGCTATAAATATACTGCAAATACAACAACGGATCAGCAGTTCGCTTTATTATGCTTTCAAATGCAGACAATGTTTAAGTTAATACATAAAACCAGAAAGCTTTAAGATGCTTGTTTTACTAAACTATACTACTTGGTGTTTGCCCTGAAACTGTTAACTGAGTTATGTTTCTGGCCAGAAATCTTTCACTCTTCCATACCAGTGTTTTTTTTTTAAATTGCCAAATAAATGTGTGGTTTGCACAACAGGAACAGTTTAATGTATTGCAGAATATCTTCTTTAAAAATATAAACATACAACATATCAAATTAAAATTGCTTTCAAAACAAAAACGTTTTATCTTATATTCATTTGTTTTTATCACCTTGTTTTATCACAAAAACACCAAAAATAACTTTATAGATAATAGATCTAATAGAATATAGTATAGATAATTGCATTTTTGAAAAAGTACTTTCGTTGGAGATCAGATTCAGAACGATGATCAAAACATACAATGAAGCATCCACTGATCCAAAAACGGTGTTCTATAAGCTATAAAGGTAAGAGCGGCACCTAGTGAATAATATGGATAGCCCAAAAAACTTGTCATTGGCAGGGAACACTTTCTCTTTATTGAAGAGAGAACTCGTTAATAGCAGGAAAAGAGTTAAAATGCAAAATCATAATTGGGGATAAACGATTCATCAATGCCGTTTATGTAGGGCTTAGATAGGGCAGAATTTTACCACCGCGATGGTAAAGCACCAAATTCACCACAGTGGTTATAAAATGTGTGTTTGTGAGCGCATGTGCAGATTGTGTCTGCTGACAGTTTGCGTTCACAAGGACTAAAAACATCTTGCTGGGCGAGACTGTACTTTTTATTTTTCATAGTTTGAGACATGCACACTGGCTTTGGTTGGAATTCACCACCGTGGTGGTGTGGTGATCATGACAACCATCACAGCCCTAGGCGTACATGCAAATTGACGAAAGCATAACTTTTTACTGTCCTACTTCCACTATTAACTGCCCCACTTCCACTTGCTTTTTAAAGTCACTATTAAAAGCTTTCTTGCAAAAAACTTTCTATCTTATGGTTTCCAAAGAACAATTACCCCAGGGACCTCTGACTATTTAGTCAGATATCCAGACAGAGATCTTCCCCCAGATTGTTCTTCAGTTAAGTTCTTCGCTCGCTGCACAAATGAAGACTTTGGCAACAACCTACAACATGATTCAATCAATTTCCCAGCAGGGGATTAATAAAGTATATGTAGAAAAATGTATGTATGTCCCTATCTATCCATAAACAAATAAACTAAGTTGGTTTAACAATTAACCAAAAGATGCCAAAAAAGTAAAATTAAGACACTTTCACTTCATTCTGGTAAAATTAAGACACTTTCCGGTAAAAAAAAAAACAGCTGCATATCTGTTGCAATACTAATTCTGCTGACCAACAAACACTTTTCAATGGAAGTCACAAAGCTTAAAACATGAAGCAATGTCAAAAAAATGTAGCCTACAGTTACTGACATTAAAATAACAATGGAATACAACACAAAAGTCTGGTAAACATGGAAACATAACTGTTTCTGGTAAATCAGCTGTGATTTTATATAGTTTTATCCAAAAACGAAAATTGCTGCAATGGAGTGTTACATTGCAGTGATGCAATTTCTTACAAACTAGCAAAACAATATCTTACTCTTGGCAACTATTTGGATATTCCAAAATGTCTAATAAAACTTTACATTTTAAGTGACACAGGCTAGAGACTCAAAATGTTAGTTATTCAGCGTGTTGCTTTTATATGTAATAGGGATGTGTGCATTTATGTCATTTTTTCATTTCGATTAATCCATAGGTCTGAAGAACTAGAACTTGATTAACTGGGGGCGGGGCAAACATTGCGCGGATCGGCGGGTTCCTGCTGCGCGCCAGGCGTGGAATTATCTGTTTGTTTTTGAATCACGCATGGTAATGTTACTGATGTCATACGCCGGTCTGCGTATCTCGACACGACGTCAAACACGCATCTCCAGACGCAGTCTTTACTACCACATGCGCTTGTAACGCTAACCTGACATCCAAATGCTGCCATATCCACAATAAATAAATAAATAAACCCACATGATCATCGTTTTCGTGATCGATCATCGATGCCACGTTCGAGTACTCGCCTGCAATATGTATGCGATATGGCCCAGCTTGTCAGGGAACTATGGCTCTGTGTAGTTAAAGCTGCTCCATCTGAAAACAGCTGATAGCGATTTACTACTAATCAAGGAACCGGCATTACTGACGTGATGCGCGTGGTATCGCATGCGATTTATCGTGCAGCCCTAACCCAAGGTGGTTATTTTTTCCGCTTGTACCACGATTACCACAGACATTGTTCTGGTGGTATTTTAAGACATTTGATTGGTTAGGTGTGCATTTATTGTAAAATAATGCAAACCTGTGGAACATTTCTAAACCAATCAGAATAAAGGATGCAACAGCCCCATGGTATAATATTTATTAGATGTTAAAAATACGCTTTTTTATTTACCACAAGATAACTATAAACCAGTAAAATGAAATGACCCAAGGGGTTGATCATGATTAGCCTTTTCTCTATTCACATCCAAGAGCTTCAAGGACAAAGCAGCTAAAACAATACGGCGGCAACATTGTGTCTAACAGCAAAGCCACGCAAAACAAAAGAAGGAAGACAGTTAAGACGACCCTCTGTCCTGGCAGGAAAAAACAGCATCTTCACACATATGGTTTCCAAAGTGCAGCCGTGCTTCCAATCAAAGTGTGCTCCAAATAAAGAAGGAAATTGTTCATCAGAAAGACAGGAAGGCTCCTTTCCAAAAGTGATGTTCACACATACGCACTCAACCTATTTGTGTCTGTGCGTGGTACAAGATGCACCTACGTAAGATACGTTAGGTGCAGGGCTCAGTCATGTATGTCTAAATTATTGGGTGCTTTCAGTTTAACAAAAGGGGTCTTTAGAAAAGACAAGGCTTTTGAGATGGTTTATGACTGTAAAGAGAGTACAAGGCATCATGGTGCATTCATTTCAAAGAAAAGTGAAAGGGGAAACACAGAAAGACTGGTACTGTGCTTTAAAGATTTGCAAAACAAATGTGTCAGCTCATAATGACAAGAGGTTTCATTTTTAAACAGGTCAAATATAAATTGTGATGTTTTATACTAGATCTGTTAAATGTGACAAATGTCATGTTTTTGTGATGTACTGTTTTCTACATAAAATCATACAACGCAATGTTAAGAACATTGTGAAAATATAACCTTTATCTTTAATACTGACTGACTATGGTCATTTTAAAGATTTAAATAAATGTGAATTCAATAAGCGAAATCTCATACTCTCATACCGTACTTTCCAGACTATAAGCCGCACCGGAGTATAAGCCGAATTATTCGCGTCATTAAGATGAAATAACATATATAAGTCACAGTGGACTACGTTGCGTTTATTTTAAAATTTATTTCACAAAATCCAAGCCGCAGAACACACATTTATTCTGAAAAGGCAAGTTATTCAACTAAACAATAGCAGACAGAACAGCAGGCTGAATAGACGTCTGTACGTTAAAGTTACATTATCAGTTATTTAAACGATAAACCATAGAGAACTTACCTGGAAGGTTGAATAGGCCAAATTAACCGAACAAGCCAACTAGCGTGTCGTCATTCCACATTACTGAATCTATTGAATTACATAAATACAGAAGCAGCATATGGCAGTCTCTAGGCTGTAGACGGTAAATTGTTCAAATTAATTCATACTGACTTACAAGGCGCACCTGACTATAAGACGCAGCACCAGCCAAGTTAAAAATGCGGCTTATAGACCGAAAAATACGGTAATCACATTATGGGACTTAAGTCTGGATTTTACAGACAGGGTCACACATTTCTGTCAAATCAATTATCCTCCCCAAATATTTACTTTATTTAAGGTTAAATTTAACGTAACTGCATATTTGGAATAATTTATTCAGGAAGGCTAAAAACAAAAAATACTACTTTTAACCAAACTTCTAACTTGGGCTGGGTATTGGCAAGGGCCTCATGATACGATACATATCACGATACAATGTATCACGGTACGATGCATTGCACGTTGTGATACGTTGCAGTACTATTTTTTTTATTTTATTAAAAATTTAAAAAATAAAGCTGAATATTTGTAAGTGCTTCCACAAGTCGGCTTTGAAAGCTGCAGGTGTTTTTACATTTTCTGCCATTTTCTCACTCCCGCTAACTTCTGAGACATTGGCCGAATGTGACAGACAACTGGACAGCGACAACTACAGCAGCAGTGGCGGAGGAGGTCGTTTGGCGCACAGTAGAGATGGAAATATAGATACACTATCATGGGAAAATTTGTCACGATAGTTAGCTGTAGCGATATTTTTGCACAGCCCTACTTCTAACACTAACATACACGGTGAAATACCACAAAGGATTAGAAATTTAAGGCCCTACTGATCTCCTTAAAAGAGTTTGTTAAGTAATTATCAACAAACAACATTGGCACAGATCTACAGTGTAGTGGTTTGCTTTACAACATGATTCCCAGCGGTGTGTCCAACCTAATTGGATTTACATGGATCACACTCAAGTCTCACACACATGGATCACATTCAAGTCACTGGTGAGATACAATGACAGAATCAAGACATCCCTTTGACCCGAAGCTTAAAAACACTCCAGAAAGGGAAAATAAAGCAAGAAGGCCAAACATCCATATTGAACTAATAGCACTCTTGCAACAGTCTTGCCACAAGACCAGGCAGGAAGTTGCCCTGACGTCAATGCTGGGTAGGTGATTAAGATTTGAGAATAGATGAAGGCAGCCCAATATCTAAAAAAACATGTAGCATCTTGTATTTGAATTCCAGCCAAAACAACCATGTCAGACAAAAGCATGGCACAGAAATATAGATCTACTGAATACAGGTAAGCACACAGCATTGCTAAAACTACACAGTAAAGTCCACAGTCTAAAATGTCATTTACATGCTGAAAAATTAACTCACAGTCCCACACAGAGAAAATCAAGTAATATTTTCCAGGCATACTAGTACCACCATTTCCACCTCATCTTTTAAGCTTTTATCCACTTTATCGGACACATCTCTAAGAACATAAAGGCACTCTAAAGGAAAAATCCACTGATCCCAGACCATTATCCATAAATATGTGGGACAAGCGTGTCAAACAAGAGCAACAGGTTAGGTGTCACCTGCAGGGTCAAGTGGTCTGGGGGTCAAGAAGGGGGTCTATCAAATGATTATTCAATGGATCTTTCACCATATAGACAACAAGATCTATACTAATTGATTAAATCAGAAACACTCAGCTGTACCAAGAACAGAAATATTTATAAAAATGTCTAATATAAAACAAAGATTATGCATTTTAAACTACACTTGTAACAGACATGCAGAAGTATGACCACTGAATTGACATAACAGAAAAGTGCATATAAGTACATGTCATAAATACAATAAATCGTTTAGAAATGCTAAAATGTAACAAATAACCATTTCATTATCTCTTAACGTGTATTATGTACTAACATCCAAATATGTCATAAATGTTACAAAATGATAATAAAACTATAAATAATATGTCATATACAACAATCTAGTTGTTTATATAGTATTTTGGGCTCTAAAATGTCAGTGGTCCTATGTTTACATGTTAACGCCAAAGAACGCATGAAATCACGAGACGTATAATATGCATGAGGTTACAGTGTTAGCTTACAGTCACCGGGTGACAAACTTAAAATTTCATAAATACATCCCAAAACCACAAAAATTACTCATTACACCTCACATAACCACATTTAAATCGGATTTAAACACAAATTGTATATTTTTATGCATTTGTGCGGCTTGTAAACTTCCACTCAGTTGTTAAGTTAGCCATCCGGCACAAAATGGCGACGCGTTCAATCTGAGAGGGGGATGAAGACTTTCGGCCTCTGTGCTAGACTAAACACAACGAATATCGCGCCCACATCACTTTATTAGACAAAGATACTATAACAATGGGTTAAACCCTACCTTTTCTTTTCAGTGACAACTCCAGTATCCATTCCTGGGTGAAACCACTCAGTATGTTAGGTTTTTTCAAGCCGCCGAGGACAGAAAATGAAGGACGTGGCTACCTTAGTAACAAATAAAAATGTTTATCAAAAACAACAAAGCTCGGTAAAATGCTCCGATACGGGTCCGATGTGTTGTGTTGAATGCGTCTGAATTGGAGATAAACCCCTCTGGGTGGCTGAAGGTCAAATCATGTGTCTGGCATCAGTCGCCGCTGTGTGAGTTTGATACAAAAGAGTTAAACCGTGCCGTGCTTGCGCTCACTACGCTATGTGGCTAGCGCGTTCACGAGGCGCCACGGGGGCGAGCAGCCGCATGTATGGACGACAATGTAGCGCTCTAGAGGCGATGATGTCAATCAAATTAGCAAGTTAATCGATCAAACAGTGTGATGTAATCATCATTATCGATTTTATGAAGTACATTCATCTTACTTCTGTTGTAAAAAAAGACATTTGCATCTGAAACAATTCCAGGAAGGTTTATTTTATTCTTGTAAATTAAATGTAAGGCAAATTTAATAAAATGTATAAAAGTTAATGAAAGTTTGCGTTCTTAAACAAAACATCCTATCTCATATGTTCTCTTCTTATGTATTAATGCTTTTTAACACTGTAAAGCAATTTATAGTTATACAAGGAAAACTGGTGTTGATGTTTTTTTTAGCTAAAAGATAATTTCATGGGGTGTGTTAGGTTTAAAAATTTCATTCATATTTCAATTTTATTCCTTTATTTTTATATGATGTTCGGTTCATGTAAACACTGCTATTTAATCGACAATTGTGTTGTCTGCAGACATAATGTGTCATATCTCCAGTGTATCATTAGTTTTTTTCTAACTAGTTTATATTTATTTGATACCAGCAAATACTAGATCCGTGGTTTTCAAACTGGGGGCCGCGAGATGGTGCCAGGGGAGGCCCAGTTTTATGACATTTTATATAATACATTAATTTATCATGAATTCTGTGTAATTAAACCTAAAAAAATAAGACTACTAACCAAAAGCACTACTTTTTTGTATAATTTAATGTTTTTTTTTTATTATTAAAATATTGAGTTTTAGAACAGTTTTTGTCACAAATTTTCTTTGGGAGGGCCGCGAAGGAATGCACCGTACACAAGGGGGGCCGCATGCTGAAAAAGTTTGGGAACCACTGTACTAGATTTTCTAGATCAAAGTGTCTTTTTTGCCATTTTTATTTTATTTATCTTTTTTTGAATAAGAGTTGTGGCAGGACCAAGTAAACACTTAGCCTCACATTGACAGCTGATTTCCATGGAGGGCCAGGCTTTGTAGGAAAATGTAAAATGTTGTATTTGGTTGCACACAGGTAAACAAAAAGAGCCAAGAAAAATATTTTGCATTGTCTGTGTGAATGAGTAAATGCAGTTAAACCAGGAATGAAAGAGGATTAGTTTTCATTTAAGGTTGCATGTTGACAAGTTGTAGTGTGCTGTTCACAATGGCTTGAGTTTTGGTCCGTAAGCACCTGACAGCTTTGATCAAAGCTTGAAGTAAAGGAGTTTCTTTAGCAGGTGTTAAACTCTTTCACATGTCAAAGTGGGCTGTGAAGGGTGCTTTAAGGATCTAAAAATAAACCCATGCTTTCTCTCTGTCATTCAGAAAATATCCAGTTGCTGCTGGGAGAGTATGAGGAAAAACAATTATGGCAATTAGGAACGACCAGTAGACAAAACACCTTTTAACAGTGCATTCAGTCTATACATTTGTAGCATCAGTAGCTATTTGTGTTGCATTGGAAATCAAATTTGTGACCTCTGCATTGCTAACACAATTGAGAAATGCTAAAAATAACAAAAGCTAAAATACCATAAGCATGTCTGTATTACTACAGTTTGTCCATCTGTGAAAATCCAACACGTATTGGATGTGGGCAGGACAAAATCGTACCTATTTCACCTCCCAATTTAGAAGCTATCAACAACAACCTCTTATATCACAAGACAGTGGGAGCAGGACCTTTGTTTTATAAATAGGCACGCATGTGATCAGAGCCTTTCCGAAGTTGGAAAAATGATCAGCTGGACCATATGATATACTGGCAAACTGCAGAATGCAGTAAAGCCCTACAATAACATTAGCAGAGCACACTTTCATTCCAGTAAGAGCATAGTTTCCTTGCCAATATAAGTTTCTTTTGAATTTTAATAGTTGCAATACTTCTGGCTTATTCTCACTAAAGAAACTCCATGAACTTCTCAGCAGTGCTGACTCAATGAATGGCTTGAGTCATAATAAAGCCACCTCCCAACCAGACATGGCTGGTTTTTGGCAGTTATGATGACCATAAACCCAACTGAGAAATTCACCAGACCTACCTGACAAATATTTCACGGACCATCACTGCAAATCAAGTGGTATTATGTCACAAGGCTTACACTGGAGTAGGCTATACCAATGGAAACAATATCAAAATACAAAATGTGCTATAAATATACTTAACAAGTGCTTAAAATCATCAGATATGGTAACAAGAGACTGGGTCTAATGTCAAAGTGCGCAAGTGATGACAATCTTTCTTACTAATGTACAAACATGTTTGTTATTTTTGGCCTTTATGTCAATGCTTTGTCTAGCAGGCATGGATCCAAAACGTATCAGAGCAACAATGTTTTCATAATACATTTCTAGTTCCAACTGGTTTGTGGAAGTTGCGTATAAAAAATAATCACTGTTGGGTAATTCTATCATAGCATGAATCTATCTTCAAACAACAGAATGAAAACAAGACGCCAATGAGGTGCCAATCATTAACAGTAAAACAAAAAATATAAAATGAAAAACAAGGCAGATTGAAAAGTCTCTACAAGTGTAGTTGCTTTTAATCAAAGCTATACGGTCACTTATAGATATAAAAAGGGGTTGGCAATGACTCAATGGTTGAATCATATGGTAATAAAAGTGGTATATGTCTCAGTTTTTACCCATTAACAGTGCAGCACTGATATCTATTGTACATTAATCAGTGCATTAGGGCTCAGCACAGCAAATTAATAGATGATAATGAATAATTCATACGAGGATTTTCATGTCTACACAAAAACGTGACATGATAACAGTTCTGCTGTTCTTTTGTGGTGTAAAGAATATGTGTGTTTTTGAGTTTCTCATCAAAATTTCATTCCTCTTGCCACAGGTTAAGCTCCACTGATTTATTATTCAAAACAATAGACAGGTGATATGCCAGTACTGTCACATGATGTTTACATAAACACCACTGTTATTTAATTTTTAACGAACAAACTGACTTTTTATACAAGAAGGTGATGCAAATTTCTTAAACTTATAACATAACAAACTCGTTCCAGTGAATTCATTTGTAAGGTGAATCTGTTCCCATGCTTACCACAAAGTTGCTAAACAAAGCACTTGGCAACTGCATGACAAATATTATCAGCCTAGTAACAAATACAAAAGTAACACTGCACAGCTACACAAGTAACATAAATTACAAACTGCATTCAAAAAGCATCAGTTCTTTTTGGAATACATAATATTCTTTGGTCCTGTTGAAGTACATTGCAATGTATTTGTTTACAGTTATTGACCTTGACCTATGACCTATTTTTAAAAGGTGTGGCTTTTAATTCTGAAACCAGTTTACAGCATAAGTGTATTTGGAAAGCAGGGATTTAGAGAGTGTATAAAAAATATACATATATTTTAACAACAGAGGTTATTACAAGTTGAAAATGAAGTTTAAAATGATCATCTGTTCATGCAAAATAAATAAGCAATGTCTGGCTGCTAACTGGCTGATCGCAGTTCTGGTGCCGTGTACGTGAAGTCTTTAAAATCATCCGGGTTGAATGGGAAAATTCCATCTTCTATGGGTGTAAGTGTGGGTTCTTCTTGGGTAAAGTCAGGGTCAAAATTGTTCACGTCTTCAACCGATTCCTACAGAACACAACAAAGTCGTGAAGATTAAAATGCAGTGCATGTTTACTTTATTGCATTAACCATATAGTATATCAATACAACACAGATCAGCACAAACGTATCAGTTGTTCAATCAACGCTGCTAGCAACACCAATACGTTAAGAGTTTTTTTCTGGAAACACACAAACTGATCTAATGCATACCTTGCACTTTTTTTTTTATCTCACTTTGGTATCTGCCAAATATTTAAATGTATCAGTGGTTGTGCTTGGCTTACTATTCGAGGAGTGAAAGGTGGTTTGATCTCTCGTTTGTTCAGCTTCTCCCAGTCAAGTCCCGCAAAGAACGGATGTGCAGCTACGGCCTCTTCTCCTCCATCTCTGTTCGTGCAACCCAACCGGGATGCTGGGTCTCTGGTGAGGAGCTACGGCAAAAAAGCAAACAGCATTCATTGAAGTTCACAGTTCAAGAGATTAAATCTTCTTTGTGCATCATAAAGCTCTTAATAACGCTCTTAATTTGCATAGAAACCCACAAGAAATTTGGCCAGTATGGGTGATTATTATCTACCTCTCAATATTGATACAACTAATATCATATCAAACTTTCAGCAAAGCTGGTGTCAGGCACTCAGAAACATATGCAAATGAGTTAATGGAAAGGGAAGTTAAAAGGGGAACATGCTGAATGTGCACAGTTTATTAAATATAGAAAAAAATCCCTTCTTTCTTTCTTTTCTTTCTTTCTTTCTCACGCAGGTATGATTAGAAAAACTATGCAAAATTCACTTTCTATATTGCGAGATCCTAACAGATTTCATGAGTTCCTTGACTCAAAGCTATGCATATTAAGCTTGCTGAATAAGCGACAGTCGGATACGAAGCAGCAGAGATTACGCCATCTTAAACTGAGCCAAGGAGATCATAATGCATTACATTCCAGTGGTGTGCACTGCATTAACCGAGACGTTCAGCCAATCAGATCCTCTCAGGCTGGTATGAAGGGTCTCACCACACATCACTTCTGTCTACAGTGTCTGCCTCTAATAGTTTATGTAATGAGACACAGAGGGCAGAAGCAGTCTGCTGCACTCAGATTTGGTTGGCAGTGGGCCTGATTTTGTTGCTTATTAGACTTTCTCTTGGGGTTATACAGGACAGAACAACTATACACTGAACAGCTGGCCAAAACCCTCAGAGAAGTCACTTGACTGCATTTGCCAAAATGAAAAAACAGGTTCACACTAACATTGTCCAATGTTTTAACACGATCATGCACATGCAGTGACTGATTAATACGCAACAGGAAGAGGTTGTTTATTCAAAAGCAGTTACAGGAAAGTTTGTGATTTCCCAACATTGCTGCTTCAGACGTAAGCCAAGAAATTGTCAATTTCGTAAAGAAACAAGGACATGTAAAAGATTTGCATATTAAAGAGATTTGTGAAGTATACTATAATAATGAATGGGGACCAGGGCTGGACTGGGACAAAAAATTGGCCCTGGCATTTTGGCCCAGACCGGCCCACTACATCTTTGTGCAACCCTGACTACCAACTCCATGATTAAGTGCTGTAAAAGGCTTTGCAGGTTGTAAAAATCTGCTAATTGTCTTAGCCAGTGATGTGTAAACTAACCAATCTGACCACTTTATGATAACACTGAGACCTGATAAATATTACAATGAAGTCGCAAGTAAAGCCACAAGTCCCACAACGGTGTTTGCAGAATATTTTTATCACTTTTTTCTGAATAACTTTTACCAATAACAAACCACAGTAATTTTAATAACTAACATTAATTTTTGTATATATCTTTTCCTTTCATCCTATTTTATGACCTTGCTGCCCGAATCAGGATTTCTTGTATAATGGTCAGACTTCAATTTCGCAATTTCCATGCATGACGTATTTCTTATGGACATCAAATAATTAATTTCAAGTGTGTGTGTGTGTGTGTGTGTGTGTGTTAAACTTTTTTTGGCCCATTTTAAATGTAAAAGAAAATGTGCCTAATAATTCTGCACACCTGAATATAAGGTGCTTTTTTTCTCCAGCCAGTCATCATTAACAATAATGTATTACTTATAAATGCTTTATTTACAAAATAGATGGTAGTTATTATTATTTTGACAGACACACACTGATGCTTCATAAAAAAGCCCGAAAAGTTGTGATTGGGCTAGTTAAATGTCAAATAAAAAAGAACCAATGGGCTGCTGATTAGGTGTCTCATGGGCCGGTCTGTCCGAAAAAAAGCCTTTTAGCGCTATTAATGAATTAAAAACAGAAACAAAGAAAGAAAGCAACTGGCTGTGTTGTGCTATTAACGAATGTTATGGGCTGGTCAGACAAAAATAGTGTGAGATGTATGATACGTCTCACAAAATTAGTGTGTGTGGAGCCTGTTAAGTTTGGGCCAGCTCAGTGTCAGTATGGAAAATGAACCAATGGGCCGGTCGTTGGCAAATTAAAAACAACAACAACAAAAAAAACCATATTATTTCGACCGCCCCCAAGTGCTTCGGTATGCCAGTACCAGACCAGCCCTGATGGTGACTAGAGCTGTAAATCATTGAGATTCTGCCTAATATTTCCTTTTGTGCTCCACAAAATAAAGTATATGTGACCCTGTCTGTGAAATCCAGGCTAAGGTCTCAATCTATTTATGAAAATCAAATCATCAAAGTTTAATATTAATCAGTGATTTCAATAATGTCAGTCTTTGACATGACCTTACTCAGTCAATATTATAGATATCACTTTTAAAGTCAGTCAAAAGTACTAGAGAAGAAGAGAAAACTATTATTCAGTACACTGTAAAAAATTTCTGTAGAAATTACAGTATTATTGTGTATTACTGGCAACTAGCTGCCAATAACTTACTGTAGATTTTACATTTATGTTATTTACTGGCAACAGTTTGTTCAAAGTTAAATGAACATGAAACATTTTCTGTCTTTATCGTCTACAGTATGTTACTGGCAACCAGCTGCATAATTACAGCTAATTTTTTACAGTGTAGGTGCGTGATAAGTTAAGTTGAATGTTTCTCGACTCACTCCTTTAAGGATGTCTTCTGCCTCATTGCTAAGCCAGGATGAATAAATAACTTCATCTCGGAGGATACACTCAAAGAGCTCATCCTCAGTGTCTGCTTCAAATGGAGCATGACCTGACAGCATCTCATAGAGAAGAACACCAAGAGCCCACCAGTCCACTGACACACCATATGGTTCCTCCATGATGATCTGAAAGAGACACAATATATAACATCAGAAGAAGGTTCAACATCAGGTTTCCATTTTTATAGGGTCTTTCTCTAAACACAATGACTTGTATACTGTAAACTGTATATTCTATCCCCTTCCCTTAACCCGGTGGTTCTCATACTTTATGGTGTGCACCCCCCACACCCTTGGGTGCATCCCTTTACGCCCCAAAGAAAATTCATGACATTAAACAATCTTACCTCAGGTGCAATGTAATCTGGAGTCCCACAGAAAGTGGTAGTTAGTCTTCCATTTGACATGTCCAAAATTTTGCACATGCCAAAATCTGCCAGTTTGCAGTGGCCTTCACTGTCCAAAAGCACATTATCCAGCTTCAGGTCCCTTTGCCAGAAAACACATCAGAGGGGCATTATTACCACACTGTAAAACATATCTACTATAATGGAAGACACAGTGCAATATCTGATTACTATTTCCACTGCAAAAAAAAAAAAAGAATAAACACATATGACAAAAGTCATAAGTCATAAATCACGAGTAGAACGACAACACAGAAAACGCCACAGAGGGGTGACTGAGTTCATATAGTACTGACATTCCAGGATTAAATAAGCGTGTAATGCTCATGAGCAAGAAAATTCAATAATCTGTCATCAGTAAAGAGAGACAATGATGACCCAGGGGAAACACATACATTGGATGAACAGCTTCCTTGTGATAAAGATTTGCGAGGATATTTACTATAATTTCATTAAATGCAATTAGCAGTTCACATGAAGAGGCGGCTTTTTTACAATGTTTATGATTCTGCTATAAACACTCAAACTAACACTAAATTAAATAATTTCATTATATAATCTGGATACACTTAGACTACTGTTCGAATGTTGAGGGTCATAATAAGGTTTTATTTGTTAACAATTAGTTAACATTAGTTAATGCACCATGAACTAACATGAAAAACTGTATCGACATTGACTAACTTTTACAATTTTTTTTTTTTTTAATTAACCCATGCTGGGTTAAAAATGACCCAATTTTAACCCAACCGAGTGTTCTGTCTAATATTTACCCATTATGGGTCAAAAACAACCCAGACATTTTTAGAGTGAACTGTTTACTAATACAACGTTATTATAAAGTCTTAAAAAAAATCTTTGGTGTCCCCAGAGTACGCATGTGAAGTTTAGCTCAAAATACCTTATAGAAAGTTAAGTTAGCATGTTAAAATTGCCACTTTGTAGGTGTGAGCAAAAATGTGCGGTTTTGGGTGTGTCCTGTTATATGCAAATGAGCTGATGAAATGCAAACAGTAACGGCCATAATGGTGGTTTGTTGAAATTGAAATTCAATTGTGGTGTCAATTATTTTTTCACTCTGCACTAAATAACAGTGCCGTAGCTGGATAATGCAGATTAAAGGGTATTATTTTAATAAGATCCCTTTCTGACATCACAAGGCGAGACAAATTTTAATGGCCTATTTTTACAGGCTTGAAGAGAATGGTTTATCAAAAACTAAGTTACTGGATTGTTCTTTTTCACAATTTTTTAGGTTGATAGTAGCACTGGGGACCCAATTATAGCACTTAAACATGAAAAAAGTCAGATTTTCATATAATGTCCCCTTTTAACAATTTCCATGTTTTAGAATACTTAACAAAAGTGTAACTGTGGGAATTACAATGTGACTAAAAAAATCCTTAAATCAGGGATGGACAGGGGCCAAAAAACAGCCCTGGACTTTCTCCCAAATAGGCCCATCATCCGCCATTCGCCCGTAGCCGTGCGCAACAGACACAAGGATGTCCAGATACTATGCCACAAAATACCATCAGACAAGGTTATTTAATATTTTTTCAATGTCATATTACACTTTGATGTATAATAAGGCTGTGAAATAATGAAAATGGCTAAGTTAGGCCCTATATTTTGTCTGTAAAGCTTTCACAAACAACCACCAGGTCAGATTTTTTTTGGTTAAACTAATATTTGGTCAATTATTTAGCCCACTTTCTTGTATATTAGCATGTTTAGAGTGGTAGCAATGATATTTTCCCGTTTATTTCAAAAGTCTTCATTGTAGCAGAAAATGTGAGGTCACTACAACCTCTCATATACAATAAAGTCAATTAAAGAAATGAAAACCAATGCAATACGATGAATGTCCACCCACAGACTGTTTTAAATGGGGTTGGATAAATATTTTTTGCTTTGGTGTGTGTTTGTGTGTGTGTGATTTTGGTCAGATGACAGTTATAGGTTACAGTTTGACAACAGTTAACAGTTTGACAAAAGCATGTTTTGTTTTATTGCGATTGAATAATGTCCCACCATAAGAACAAAATGACAGAGTAATATGTATTGTTTTTACGTTTCCAATGTTCAACCGCGCTCGCGCCTCTCTCTCTGTCGCGCACGCACCCACACACTCACGTCTCTCTCTAACAGTAGTTGAGCATTACGTTAATTTTCACACAAGTTTTTATATCGTGTATATTATATTCTAATGTCACGTGTCCTGCTACTACTGGCACTTACAGGACCTCTTGCTGATGTGAGGTTAACTCTGTCTGTCCCTCATCATGACCAGGCTGTGGATGCTCAGGCTTGCGAATTCCGGGAATCCGTGGACCAATCACAGCTAGTATCTAGTAGCATAGGCCGACTCTTCTTCTTCCTCGTTTTTTATTTACATGTAGCAGCATATAAGTGATCGTATTAGTGCCCCTGCTGTTGGCTGTTCATATTGTGTTGTTAGACTTTTTTGCCGACGGCCGGCCCTCCATTGAACGGCCGTTCTGGACTTTTCCAGAACGCACAGATTGCCAATCCTTCCCTGCCTTAAATTGTTATGTTTTAGCATCTTTACAGTAGCCACCCTTAGTGAAAAATTTGAAAAGATGTACTCTTGACATTTTATTAACCAGCTTTTTGAGGAATAAAAGAAATTCATTTGTTGGCACATCAAATTTCTCTTCATCTTCAGATCAAAATTATGAAAAACATTTCAATTAAGTGGAATTAGCACATTCATGAATTTAAAGAAAACTTGTACTCTTTGTTAAACCATTCTTCACAAAAATCAATCAAAAATATGTCTTTCTGTACTTCACCGCACTCAAAGCCCTGAGACATGCCGAGTGTTGCGCCTGCAATGGTGGAAAGCTGGTGCTGGCAACAAAAACGATTGCGTGGCACATTCGCCAACCTGGCCATTAGCCACAAACCAAAATCTCCAGCTGGAAAACTGGCAGTGAAATTACAGAGCTTGACATCTGGAAAATATTTGTGTCAGTGAATAATGAGGAAAAACTTGTGATGTACACCTATGACAAAATGTGCTTTTATATGGTGCAACTGTGCTTTTTGGTTAGCACAGCCTAAATAAAAAAATTACCACAACGGAAAAGCAGCTGTAATTGCAAAAGTTTCAACAAACAGCCCTCTGTATCTGACCTGGAGTAACGCACTGTTACTGTCATCCAGTATAGTTAACTCCTCAGATTAAAGCAAGAGCAGATTAAAAACGGCATTACCGAAGCATCCAATATAAGATCACGGGTAAGGTAAAGTGGAGAGAAGCAGATTGACTAACTCACTGAATAATTGTTGTTGGATTAGTGCAGGGGTCTGTTATAGGTAGTCCTGCAAAACGTATGACATCATGAAATATCAATATGAAATTCAATGTGACATAATGATAATAAATGTATATCCTAAATGCACTAAGAAAGTTGTTTTAGATAAAAGCATCTGCCAAATGCATAAATGAAATGTTTTGAGAAGGTATACAAATATATTCATTAGGCATAATTTATGTGCATTGAAAGCTTTATTGCCCTTTGTACAGCAATACAGTAAAATTAGAGCAGAGTGCATGGCAGTTTCCCTCTCGAGTAAACAACTTATGTAATAATAGTTGCATTCTGTGTCAGGCAGGGAATGAGCCGCCCGTGACGTCAGCTCAGGTCCTCACTTAAACTACCGAATAGTAAACACTCAAAGTCTCACGCGAGCAGTTCTACAACAAACCACTGACATTTTCCTACGACCTTTTTTGTAGATGTGTTGTAATTCATTCAAAATAATTAAGCAATAAATGTGAAAGGAAAGGCATGGGTGGTTGTAAGGGGGGCTGTGCGATCATGTGGGGGACAAGGGGTCGGCAAAGTTCGCTGGGAAGGTTCTCGAAACAAGGCCCAGCAGGGAAGCTCGTAAATACCGTTAGTCTCATAGGACTCTTTTGTTTATTTTTGGGTTGGGCTTGCTACTATTACAAGGGTGAATGAAAAGCTTATTCAGGTAGACAAAGGTCATGTGATTAGAGCCAGAAAGGGCATGAGCGTACAGGAAGATTGAGCTTGGGGGCGGAGACTGCATGAAATCAGACTTGAGTGTGCATGCAAAAGCAAATAACTGTGGGCAGCAACACTGGGGTGTGAACATCTGCAATAGGTGCATAATGAATTATAAGTATTCTTTCCATTTTGCGTACATTAATACAATAGAAAAAGATAGTCCAGTTTGCACAGTTAGCTCAGAAATAATATAGCAATCCTTTGTGACAGTTATAAAGACTATAAAGACAAATGACCATAAATGCTGCTAAATCATATGGGCAAAGCTGTGAATTGGCTTTTTTAAAGGGGTGGTTCAATGGTATTTGATGCATTATGACTTATTAACACAGTTATAGAGTTGTTTCCTCATGCTAAACGTAGGCAAAGTGTCAAAAAAAAGTATTTCTGTGCCGAATGCACTTTACCAGGGTTCGTACAAGTTTCGGAAAGTTTTTTTCGATTACGGGTCCAGCTGATGTTTCAGGGGTTTCTATATGTATCACTTATTTATATGGGCACTTCCCCGTCAATCAGCGGGAGACGCTAGAACTTGCAAACATCACATCACGCGACAGCTTTGTTTAATTTCAAAACTCAACAATGGTACGAAAGAAAAAGTGTGTTTTTGGATGTAAGGAGAAGAAAGTCAGCCTTATGGAAACTTAACGGAAACGGTAAGTAAGACTTCTGTCTTATGTTGGAAATAGGCGCGTACATATTATATAAACAACCTGATCTCACGAATTTCCGTGGCATAGTCACTGAATTTTGTGCTAATTTTTCCGTGGCATTCTCACGGATCTCCGCATTTTTCCGTGGCCCTGCTACGGACTGTCTTTTTCCGTGGCATTCTCACGGATTGGTTACACAACTGTTTTGTCCTATTTTCTTACCATTTTCGCTTCGGTTTAGGGTTAGATTTACATGAAATGACATCCCTACCCAAACCCAACTCTAACCCCAACGCCAGGCGACAATTGTTTAAAGTTTAGAAAATATAAAAGAATAAATCAGAAAAAATAGTATAAAACAATAGTTAAATTGACATACTAACGCAAACACCAAATCTAACCCTAAACCGAAGCGAAAATGGTTTGAAAATAGGAAAAAGCAGTTGAGTAACCAATCCGTGAGAATGCCACAGAAAAAGACAGTCCGTAGCAGGGCCACGGAAAAATGCGGAGATCTGTGAGAATGCCATGGAAAAATGAGCACAAAATTCCGTGATTATCCCACGGAACTTTGTGAGATCATGTTGCATATAAATGACACGAACATGTAGTGAATCATAAGTTAACAGTGTTGTATAGTGTTGCATTACTCGTACTCGCTCCTCCCGCGGTAGTAACTCCTCCTCCTTCATTTTTTCGTACATTATAGGAAGGTTCGGTTAAACTAATCTGTCTTTTATAAATCTGATTAAACTAAAGACTCTTCGGAGATATAAAGGATGTAATACTACTCTATAGGTACTCCAGATTAACATCAGAAAAGCAGAAACAGTGTGTGTTATGTAAGCTTTAAAGTAAATTATATTTATAAATACTAATGACAGATAAACAGGGAGATACATAATGGTTTAACAGATCGGGGTGGCTTCCCAGACAGGGCTTATCCTAGTCCCAGACTAAAATGCATGTCTGAGATACCTTTATTTAAAAACACCTTGCATTGACATATTTTAACATATATCAGTGTTATTGTTTTTTTCTCATGATGCACACCTGTAATGTGTTGTGTAAGGTTCGTTGTTAAAACCACTTATATGTCCTAATATAACAAAGGCCTAGTCCTGGATTCATCTAAACCAGTGGTCTCCAACATGGTGCCTGCAGGTTTATTAATAGTCTCAATTGAATTATTTATTTATTACATATTTTATATTAGCTTGGCATCTTTTATGTGTTAACATTTTAAACAATGATAAAAATATTTACAAGTAAAATAAAATAAAATCAAACAGTAAAACACAAACATTTTGAGTAGATAAGTATCAAAAAGTAGCCCTTCAGATTGTCCTTGCTCACAAAAAAGTTGGAGACCCCTGATCTGAACCCTATCCGGGAAACGGCCCGTATAGTTTAGTATGTACCAACACAATCTCATAGCAATTCATAACTAGTTAAATAATGTATATAAAATCATACAATCTCATTTGTATGATGACTGTACATTTTTGTACAACTCTCTTCACACAAATTCATACCTAGTATTAGTCACCTTGTAAAATAGTTACTTATTCCCATGGGATCAGGATTTCTGTACTTGTATGTACGTGTGTGAACAAAAGTGTGTTACGTAGGGATGCTGACCTGTAAATGATGCCTTTGGAGTGAAGGAACCTAAGGGCCAAAGTGACCTCAGCAGCATAAAACTGTGCTCGTGGCTCTTCAAAACGCCTGGACTTCTGGATGTGGAACATGAGGTCACCGCCATTCACAAACTCCATGACAAAGAATAACCGCTCCTGAAAAACCAAGAGCAAATGTGAGCAGTTTTGCTTTATTAACTTTTTCAAGCAAAGAAACCACAAGTGTTATATATGTATATATTTAGAGAGAAAGAGTCATTTACATTGTTACACGTTACAGGAAGGAAACGAGAAAATAGATAGTAGATAGTGTGTTGTGAATGATTTCGACATAAGTTCTTTAAGCCACATATATAGTGTTTGAGGTGAGGACTGGTAATATGTGTAAGCCAACAGAGATCTTGCATCACTTCCTTCCCAGATTCACCCACAACTTTTACTTGCGAGCTGCACAACAACTTCTAACACTGACTTCTCAGCAATGCAAACCGCATGATACTGGTGTACTGCCATCTGATGGTGTGCTGCCATCTACTGTTTAAATTGGTATTACAATGGTGACCCAGTTTCATCTTGTAAAATAAGATCTTGAATCTGTGGTTTTAGTTGCTCCACACCCAAGACACATACCGGTAGGTAAATCACTTTCCTTTGTCTGTTAAACTTTTGCATAAATACAAAACTATACTCGCATTTGTGCTGTTATAGGTACAATGACACTTCAGAGTATTATTCTTTATTTAATAAAGCAATATCACATACTGTAAGCAGAAGTCTTATATCGCCTAGGGGAGATGACTGTCTCACTTACAGGGTAAATGTAATTTCCTAGCTAATAGCAAAACTAAACAGGACTGCAAATGTACTTATTATTTCAAACAAGTTTTAACCACTACATTGGCCACTGAGCGGAAATACAGATAGTCCTGCTCTACACCCACGCTATAAACATGTTACCAACTTCACCTTCTGTTAATCAGATCTTTCTGTACCAGGAAATCCTCTGATGAAAACAATTATGTGTTTCATGAGATTAAAATATGAACGAGAACAGCTCTGGTATTCGAGAAAATTTTGTTTACACAGAACATAATGTCAAGGGTGTTTTGCTAAAGAAGAGTGCATTTCTTGGTCAAGTGAATGACATTTGGTATTTATTCAACAACGCTTTGATTACTGTGTGCAAAACAGAACTCGATCTCTATTGCTTTGTGAAGTGTGATTTATTCCGGGCTCACATTACAAAATAATCCACTCTATGGCACATCTAATCAAACTCAACACTGAGTTTTCTTATGAGGGAAATACTGCACCCTTCTGGTAAATTTTGGTATACGCGGAAATTGTTTGAGAATCATTTCTAGATTCTTCAGGTGAATTCCTTGAAAGCCTTGATCTATTGATAAACAAAGATTTTAGTACATACTGTTTGAAAAAGTGGTCAAAATATGTACCCTAGATGTAACTAGGGCAGTACCCTTTGAAATGGTCCTAATATCTATGCATTGTATACATTGGATACAGATTTTCTTCCAATATGTACCTTTGAGATACTAATATGTATATAATATGAGGTACTAATAAGCTCTCTTTGGTAATAATATGTAATCTTTGACAGTTGGGGTACATATTTTGACCATTTTTTCTGACAGTGCACTATGATCTCATAAAATAACTATACCTACGAACCAAAACTTCCTTCCTACCATTCACAAACACAATTATTTAAAACTACCAGTGATGGCTCGTGACTTTTTTCTGAAGGGCACAAATTCAAAATACGTGTTCGGACTGTCTTGTGTTTTCAAAATATGTGTTTGTTGCGTCATGTGAACCATGTGCATCACGTGTTTTGCCAAAATAAGTGTCTGCTGCAAACGCGTCAAAACCGTTTATGATAAAAGAGACGCTCACTTTCACAAAATACACAAAAGACACTCCCTTAACATTAAACTCTGATTACGCATGAGATTATGCGAGTATCTGGCAAATGCGAGCGTCTCTTTTATCATAAACCCTTTAGACGCGTCTGCAGCAGTCACTAATTCTGAACAGACACGTGATGCACATAGGTTTACTCGACGCGCAGAACACATATTTTGAAATTATGAACCACACACATGACGGGCTACATACATGTTGTGACGAACTTCGCATCGTGCGCCCTCGTAAAAAGAAGTTACCAGCTGCCACTCGAAACTACATTACAAAATTTTAAACACTTATAAAAATTCTGGATTGTTTTCATGCCGTGGTTGGCTTTTCACACTGTTATATCCTATATTCTAGGGGTTAAAGGACAACACCACATTTTTTAAAAATATTTTACTATGTTCTTACCTCAACTTAGACGAATTAATACATATCTATCTTTTTCAATGTGTGCACTTAATCTGTGTACAGCTCGTCGTGAATGTGTTAGCATTTAGCCTAGCCCCATTCATTCCTTAGGATCCAAACAGGGATAAATTAAGAAGCCACCATGTTTTCCCTATATAAAGACTGTTATGTGAGTAGTAACATGAGTAAGTATGGTGGCACAAAATAAAACATGGTGATTTTTAAGCAGATAAAAAATGAGAACTATTGTATGGTGGGAAAGCACTTAGTTTGCATATTTTTCCTTTAGGATCTAAATCTGACGTTTCAAACTGTGTATTCCTAAACCTTTGGTTAATGTTCTTAAAGGGATACTCTGGAAAAAAAAACCCTGTGATTTACTCACCCTCAAGCCATCCGAGATGTATATGACTGTTATCTTTCTTTAAAACACAATCAGAGTTATATTTAAGCAATATCGCTCGAGTAGGAGTGTGATATAGCTCTATATCATCACGGCTGTGATTAGGCCATAGGCAATCACAGCCGTCATGATATAGAGCTATATCACACGACTCCGAGAGCGATATTGCTTTTATACAACAGTTCGACGGCACACGTTTGAAAAACGAAAACTAGAAAACAACCACGGAGTTATTTTAAAAGCCTCTTTGTTTGAGAACTACTTCTTCCGCCACGGATTTGAGGGCGGCCAGAATGACAGGTAAAACTTTCGGCTGCTTTGAAGCTCATAACAACTCAATGGACGGAAAAGCCGTTTCTTTATATTACCGTTTCTTGGTCACAAAGTGTAGTTTTAAGATTAGTTCAGTAGAGAATGTATCTCTATTATATTTAAATCTGCAGTCAATTAGTAAAGATAGCGCCTGTTTGAACGTTTGCTTAGTGAAATTCGGTACGAATGAGAACCAAAGCATGAGAGGACGTCAGTGTTCACTCGCCCCGCTGACCACCGCCCTCTCTGGGCTACATCTCTGAAAGGAATTCCCTGGCTCTCATGTTGGCCTTGTTTGTTTATGATCGTCAAAATGAGATCAAATCAGTAGTATTTGGTGTCATGATCAAACTAGTACTTGTTTTTTTTTATTCATATTTAGTGTCTTTTGTGTTGTTATTGTTTTGGCGCGAGGTAAAAGTGAATAAAACTATACTTGTATAACATTACTATTGCTTTCTCATTTATTCTTAACGCGATACGAGCACTCGATTATTATTATTTAACTTTGTTCTGGTCAGTACTATATAAAACTGTTTTTTATAAGTGTCAGAGAGATGTTTTTGCATGCTGCTTATAAATATACCAGTGGCGATATTCTCATAACATGTTTTAATAGTCACGTCACGATAAAGTAAATGATCAATGTCCACATTTAAAAGCTGCTGGGCTTACCTGCAGTTCCACGGTGTTTTCGCGTTCTAATAAAAGATATAGCTCCAGAAAAAAACGAGTGTTTATATTCCTCTTTCCAAGTGTTAATCGTCCACACAATGTGACAAGACATTTCTCCCATTAACTGTAACGTAACATCCAAGAGCGCTGATCTTTGACTAATAACTTCTGATTGCGGATTCACAGACTGATTTATGAGCTAGTAAACTAATGAGACACACAGAGAGTGAATCAAACAGCGCGTCTGTGTTTTTCCATTCAGAGATGAGCCTGCTTAGGACCTCCATTCACTAGGTGGCGGAATAATACGAAAGGTGAAGCGGTTACAGTGCCGTTATCAGCACAATATCGTATAGCTCTTAGCCAATCAGATTCGAGAACCAGAAAGAACTGTTGTATAATAGAAAATGTGCTGGCTCTTCCAAGCCTAATAATGGTAGAAAATGGTACTACTGATTTTAAAGGCCCAAAAAGTGCATCCATCCTTCACAGACGTAATCCATGCGGCCCCAGGCAGCCCAGTCACACGAAATTACGTACCTATAGCCACATAATTTTTTGATTCGTGATTTTGTGATACTGTCACGAATTTCTGCGTTTTTTTGTGATCGTATCACGAATATCTGTTTATGTGTCATTGTCACGTATTGGTTACTCAACTGTTTTGTCCTATTACCATTTTCGCTTCGGTTTAGGGTTAGATTTACATAAAATGACATCCTTACCTTAACCCAACTCTAACCCTAACGCCAGGTGACATTGTTTTAAAATTTAGAAAATATGAAAAAAAAAGAGCAGAAAAAATAGTATAAACCAATACTTAAAGTGACATCCTAATGCAAACACCAAATATAACCCTAAACCGAAGCGAAAATGGTTTGAAAATAGGAAAAAGCAGTACGTGACAATGACAATGACACATAAACAGAAATTTGTGATACGATCACGAAAAACCGCGGAAATTCGTGACAGTATCACAAAAAATTGTAAAAAATTAACGTGACTATATAATTTTGTGAGACTGGGTAGCCCCAGGAGGGTAATAAAGGGTAAACTATGCGATTTTGTAAGAAGAATATCTAGCTTCCAGTAAAGAAGGCGCTTCAGGTGTTTCACTGAGCTTTTTCTTTGTTTAAAGGAACACGCCCACATTTTGGGAATTTAGCTTATTCACCGTATCCCCCAGAGTTAGATAAGTCCATACATACCTCTCTCATCTCCGTGCGTGCTGTAACTCTGTCTGACGCAGCCCCCGCTAGCTTAGCTTAGCACAAAGACTGGAAATGCATGGCTCCAGCTAGTATACTGCTCCCAATAAGTGACAAAATAACGCGATCATTTTCCTATTTATGTGTTGTGATTTGTATAGTCAAACCGTGTACAAATAACAAGGTGATATGAGACACAGCGATCTTTTAACAGTATACATACTGAGAACTATATTCTCTGAAGACGAAGCACTGCCGCATGGGCGGAGTGATTTGCACAACTCTGACCGAATTCTCTGCTCCTCACCAGGGGCTTCTCGTGTGCTGCGAGCAGATCACTCCGCCCATGCGGCAGTGCTTCGTCTTCAGAGAATATAGTTCTCAGTATGTATACTGTTAAAAGATCGCTGTGTCTCATATCACCTTGTTATTTGTACACGGTTTGACTATACAAATCACAACACATAAATAGGAAAATGATCGCGTTATTTTGTCACTTATTGGGAGCAGTATACTAGCTGGAGCCATGCATTTCCAGTCTTTGTGCTAAGCTAAGCTAGCGGGGGCTGCGTCAGACAGAGTTACAGCACGCACGGAGATGAGAGAGGTATGTATGGACTTAACTAACTCTGGGGGATACGGTGAATAAGCTAAATTCCCAAAATGTGGGCGTGTTCCTTTAATGAAGAATGTTCTAGCTTAGTTTTGAATAGTTTTGAATGGCTTAAAAGTGTTTTCCCTCAATCATTTCAGTATAACAAATTGGTTAATAAATCTCAAATAACATTACTCACACTTTGTAAATAGGAAAATTGCTCTCTATTTAAATGGTTAGTTGTTTTAATCCAAATGTGCACAAATATGGGTTATTTTCTAGGTAAAAACAATAGTTGCCTATATTTACCCAACCATGGGTTGAAACAACTCAGTATTTTTAGAGTGTAGTGATAAAGATGGTGTGCATGTGATTGTCAACTCTTACAGGTGTCTGAAAGCAGTAGTAGAGCTGTGTAAGGAACGGGTGCTGGTGGGACAAAGTCAGCACTTTCTTCTCAATCATGGTCGATTCGACATCATCTTCCTGCAGTATGACATCCTTCTTCAACATTTTCACCGCAAAGACCCTATGGTCACTTTTCAAACGAGCCAGCATCACCTACAAACACACATTTATGGCTAATGTCATGAAATTCTTTTTTTAAAACACGTCTCCATGCTGTCTCACAAAATTTGCTGATTGTAGGTCAGCAAAGGTCATATAAAGTGTTAATAAAGCATGACTGCACCCAATGCAGCCATACTTTTAAGCAAAATGGGCTCTTGTCCAGGTAATGTGTCTTACCTTGCCAAAACTGCCTTTTCCTAGCACTTGCAAAAAACTGAAGTCCTCCAAACCCACTGTAACAGTTTCTTCATCAGAGCCATTTTCCAATTTAATAGAGCAGTTTGAAGTTCCTGGTATGTTCATTTGTGAAAAAAATGTGAAGAAATGTATACAAACATTAAAACACATTTGCTAACTGAAGATGCTTTTTGAGGGAATTCTAATGATATTACTTGTGACTGCCGTTTGGAAAGTCTGCCTGCTTGCAAACCCATCTCTGCTAGTTTGGTGGCCAGCTCTGCGTTGTTTATTCCGCAGTTAGGTGCAACGTTCTGCTGGCATCGTTTATGGATGTTCATCTTGCAACCTGGATAAATCCCCAACAAACACAACAATTGTGTATGACCACAAAGCAGGTGTGTACCAATTATCTGTACCAATAACTCTATAGCTAACCGCATGCTTACTCTTGCAGTGGAGACCCTGTTTCACTATTCCATAAAGTAGAGATCCGCAGTGGTTACAGTACGTGGGAACTTTGTAGTTGTGTTCCCGGAACTGGTGCGGCACGTTGATGCTGAATCCCAGGCTTGGGCCCTATAGGCAAATGTGTGTGTATATCAATTACATAACTATGCTATTATAACAATTATGAACAGGCAACACACACATACAGACTCTTACCTCAGTCATATTTTTCTTCATACGTGGGCACTCGGTTACAACCAAATCGTGGCATTTCTTATGGACCACACATGTGCACACTACATAAAAAGTGGATCATAAAGTTTTATTTAATTCAAAGCAGCTATACAAAAACATTTCACAAGGGACACACCTACACGCGCACACACACATCTTTACTGATCTATCTAAATTAGGACATTGCATAGAATTATATTGTTTTAAACACTTTCAGAAAAGAAGGTGCAAGAAGGTACAAAAATTGTCACTGGGGGGGTACCTCAAAGATATACATTGGTACCTTAGGGGTACCTACTGCTTCCTCAAAGGTACATATCTGTACCCAACACACCAGTGACAGGGTTCCCACACCTTAGTTAACATCAAATTCAAGGAACTTTTAAGGACTTTCCAGGTCCAATATCCTCAAGTTCAAGGACTAAATGTGGGGACACATTTCAAGTGAGAGCAAAGTTACATCGTGTTACCTTTTAAGATATATTGTTACAGTTCCCTTTCTGCGGTGACACTTTGGGGACGCCTCCAGGGGTAAGTGCGTCTGAATGTGTATATCAAATTCAACCAATGGTGAGGCTTAACGGCAAAGACAGGGTGACGCGGGAGCCAGGAAGTATAACGCTATCTGAAATATTGCCAAAGAAAGCGTTACAGGGACGCAGGAAGTATGGCAAGCGAGATGCAGCGTATCGTTCCCTTCTCAGGGAACAAGAGTTACATACGTAACCCGAGACGTTTTCATGTGTCAAACACAACTATGCAAAAAAGCATTTTGGTATGAATCAACATTTGCATACAGAAGATAAGCATTAAAAGTGAACAGTTTAGCATGTGTGCTTAAAAAGTCTAGAATTTGTATGATATTATCCTACACTACACAGGGAATAATATGGATTTTTTTTCCAGAAAACTTCTTAAACGAAAACGGGACAACTAAGTTTGCATTAATATTGTTGATGTAAATTTTAATCTATCACTACAAACTATATATCGTTGGAAAGGTCTAAGCCTCCAGAATAGACATTTCAACAGTGTTTTATAAAATAAATTATATAGGGAGAGTAATTGATTCATTTATGAAGAGAGTGTGCCTCAAAAAAATTATTTTCTGCTAAATGTCCCTGTCCCACCAGCAGGACAACTACATTTACTTCAATGTTTGCATATGAATTCTTATCTAATCATGACAAACTGTATATTGTTTGAAAGCTCCAAGAGTGTAGATTTAATTCAATAGGGTGGGGTGATGCTTACAAGGTTAACTAAAATAGATTCAAGCCCTTTCAATGACCTGTATCTAAGTATGTATATTTTCAAAAATTTCCCAGGGCCTTGATTTTTCCCCCAGATTCACAAACTTTCAAGGATTTCAAGGACCCGTGGGAACCTTGCAGTGATCCGCGGGTTGATCCAAAATGAGCGGTTGCCTGCGGTCACGAGTTATCCAAAAATATTTTTAATGATATTCAGATCGCGGTCGGTTGGGTCGTTTGAAATAAAGATGCCAATTAACTATTTTAAACAATTACTATTTTAAAAAAAAGAGTTGCGGGCAGGTTAGTTGAAAACGTCGGTCAGGTGCGGGTTGCTTATACATTGACCCGCGCATGGTACATATTAGGACCATTTTAAAAGGAAGTGTCCCAGTGACAACCTTTGTACCTTTTTTCTGAAAGTGTAGAGCCCTAGTTATAAATACTATAACCTTACTTTAACCCTAACCAAACAATGTCTACATTTTACAATATAAAAAAACTTTATTACTATATTATAGCGTTTTTACAAATGTGGATGTCCTCAAAGGGAGGTTTTGCTCAAGTTTCTCACTTTTTGGTACAAATATGTGTCTCTAAAATATGGTTAAGTAGGCACACACACACACACACACACACACACACACACACACACACACACACACACGCATAAATAACAGATAGCAAACTAATTGCGAATATGTACATTTTTATTCTTGCTTATTCTTAAATTATTTGCATACTCACCCTGACACTGATAACCTTGCTTTCCAAATACACCCCTGTGGTGAAAATAACACATATTTGCATATTTTCAGTTGCCATTTATTGAATGTAGTCGTATGCCTATGAATACATTTTTGTTATGTTAAGCCTCACCAGATGAAGTTTTTGCAATGGCAACAAAACGTTGGCTGCGGAAGAAAGGTCGCCATGAATTTATGTCCATTGACCTGATGGACCTTTCTTCTCTTCAATGCTCTTTGCCTCTTTCTGGTTAGGTTTCTATGACTCTTTATTATATTCACAACTGCTTCGTCTGAAAGTCATAGCACAGTGCTTGAATTAAGTATGACGCATAGTAGCGGGTGAGTAATGGTTTCACAGAGACAGTTATAAAGAAGACAAAATGTAATAGTATGTTTAAAACATCTCACCATCTGTAAAGGTGCCGGTGAGAGAGAGGGTGATATAAACACTTCCTTCTGGTTCCAGATTCACCTGGAAGAAAAATGAATATCTCAGTGAGTTTATATTTAACACTGTGTGAACTGGCTGACAGTATTACGACACAACTTAGTGACTAAAATGCTAGAACTTTATAACAACATCTTTACAAACATAGAGGGTCTGTTGTACTGTGGAAAAGTGTGCAAAAATTGCCAGAAATAAAAAATTCCAGACGTTTAAGATTCCTTTTAAATAGTTTACGTTCATTCACAAAGTTCAGAAGCTTATGTCACCCATAAAATATTGTGATTGTTGATAAACACACATTTGACAAAAAAATAAATGTATAAAAATTTTAAAGAAACTTTCTTTTGTACACTCGGCTGACCTTCATGTTTTACTGTTGACATTGTGTCGGTTAACGGAAATTATATTGGAATGGAAAGAAGGATGTGGTTAAATGAAAACGATGACAAGTCGCAACAGACCAATGATTTAAAATAAAACACTGAGCTTATTTTATTCTTCAAAGTCTGCACAAGTGAAAGCTTATTTGGTACATAACATGTACAGAATCAAATGGCATGTTGCTCTTTATGTTGAAGTTCCACCGTCTCAGTTATTATATCTCTTTGTCCATCACTTATCTTGTGCAAGGAATTCCCACCATATGAGGTTAGACAGGGAGAGCAGGACAAGCCGGTTTAGTGAGTCCATAACATGCACCGACAACAACACAACAAGCACTTTAAAAACTGTTTAGGCATTGGTGCCCTATCACCTAGTAACAGCATAGGAAATACTTAAAATTCACACTCTAAAAATGCTGGGTTGTTTTAACCAATGATTTAGCAAAATATGGACAAACCCAACCTTTGCATTTAAATTAACCTATATGGTTGTGTCAACCCTACCAAGCTTATATCTTCAGCCACCCCAAAATATGTATATTCAGGAACTGTTCAACACCTAAAGTTCAGACATCGGGGAATTTGAGTTGTAACAGATCTTAGTGTGTATGAGAGATTTTAAAAGGCAAAAAGAGGAATCTTGCTAGTTTGGTTGAGCAACATGTTTCTACTGATGGTATGTTAGTCCGTAAGCAGTGACATCAGTGAAACACGCACACAGATACACTGAGAGTGAGATAATAATGTGGGTTTTTAATGTTACGTAACTACATACACATCAACTTTACCCACATTTCAACTTCATGCACTGTTCTAATGAAGTGCAAACGCATACAAAATATTTCACTAAAAATAACCATGTTTTAAACCATAACATCAGAATTAAAATAAGACTCTAAAATAAAAATGCGTCCTTGAGAAATATCCTAAGCTTTATTACTAGGCATGGGCCGGTTACCGGTTTCATTGTGTACAGAGGTTTTAAAGAGTAAAGGTTTAAAATGTTTTAATTTTCTGTGAAAGCCTACCATTTCCAAGGTATGAGCTCTGTTTACAAAAAATTAGTTAAATCATTAAATCATGTAATTGATTTGATGTTTACATTTAATATATATCACAAAAATGTATTTTTTTGAAAGAATATTATGATTTAAAGGCTTTACCTGGCATACAAGTTGTATGTTGCTTAAAAATAAAATGTATTGTGTCCAGTTGAAAAGTTGTTGTTTGTATATGCAGAGATTTGAAAATAACACATTTTAACCCATTTTAGTGTTGCAATCGTACCCATACCGGCCCAAATTCTTCACATTTAATTGTAGGTTGTATTGTCCCCCTCTTCGGAAAAAGATCTTTCCAAATGTCGACAATATTTTGCTCTAGAAAAGTTAATTTTCTTTGGTCCAGATTAAAAAAGTAGATTTAGTACAAAAACACTAATGTATTAGTAAAAATGTAGACCTAGTGACCACTTAACACTTTGTATCAAACAAAAAACACGAGATTCACGATATTCTGTACTTTTATATCTTTCTTTAGCACAAGTATCTCAATAATCTAATATTCAATATATAGCCCAGCCCTAGGACCCTCTCTGCCAAGCCCAATGACTATAGGCCAGGGGTCTCCAACATGGTGCCCGCGGTCTGTGAGGTGCCCGCCACAGCATATTCTATTAATAGCCTCCATTTTAATATTTATTCATTATATATCTTTTATATAACCTTGGCTTCTTTTATGTATGTTAACATTTAAAACAATGATAAAACATATAACGTAAAATAAAATATAATCAACAAGTAAAACAAAAAAGTTTTTAGTAGACTATATCAAAAAGTAGCCTTCCAGATTGTTTTATCCTTTTCTCGCAAAAAGGGTGGAGATCCCTGGCTATACTATTGGGAACGGTAGTAGCACGGTTTCCCCATCCAGCAACTAAAATGTTAAGGATGCCTAAACCAGAATTAACTTTATTTTAGCTTCTGGACCGATTCAAAAGTAGGACACAATCATATCAAACCAAACATCACACCTCACACAGTTTAACCATAGATCTAACTGCAGGTACATCTCTACAGAGTTTCCGTGATGCATGGTGGGGTGCAACGTGTGGTTTTGAGCACGGCCTAGTTATTGCACATCTGAAAGAGTCAGACCCTCATGTAAAACAGCAGTGTCAGAAAAGACTACAAAGAAAAGGATGTTCTTGTGGCATTGATGGTTTCATCCAACTCCATTTTATATGCAAATATGAAACAATGCAAATGTCAAACTAATGCTTATGTTAACAGTAAAGTGTTAACTGTGCTATATAAATACAATACAAACTGTAATGGTTTCTTCCACAATGCTGTTTACCATCAAAACCTTTACAAACTCCTTTATCTGGTGTGTTTTTATTCAAGTAGGATTTCAGAATGATTTTCCAGTTTGGTCCAAACAATACTCCACTAACAGAAGTCAACACACAGATATCAGTTGAAATCCACAGACCATTACAGTTTTCATTAAAAACAATAGAAATCTCATTATAACCATTAAATCTGTTGGAACTTCTGCGATGGTTTCTATTTCCACTATTAAAATACTGTAGTACAGTTTAGTATTTACTATAGTAAACTGTAGATACTAAATAGCCTACATATCCAGTGTTTACTAATAAATATTGCATAAAACTGTATTTACTACACTAGTTATTACTACATGAACAAGTGTCCTATAATACACCACAGTATACTACAACTTTAGGCTACTGCAGTTTACTATAGGAAATACTAAAGTATACTACGTATTTTTACATGTTGTTTGTTTGTTTTAGCATAGGCCTATTACATTTTCAAATAAACGCATCGACATTTTAGCAATAATATTATAAAACTCATCCACTATATAATAACGTAATTTATTTACATTATATACAGGTGCACACACTCACCCATCCCTCAAACGTTTGTCTTGTGTTTGATGATGTTAATAAATCCTCCAGCTGGATTCTGTAATTGGCAACAAAGTCGTCGTATCCTATAGGGGTGCTGTGAAACACAGCCAGCTCCAACTCTTTGCCATTTGAGATGTATGGGCAGAATTCATCATTGAAGGTCGGTCTGTTGGTCTTTATTTTTGTTTCGGTCTGTCCAAGTATAACGTTATCCACTTTCACAACTATGTAGGGATCCAGGTGGCTTTTCCTTTGTAAGGTGTGCCGAGTCGAGAAAGTTGTCGGTTTTAAATTCACCGCTTCCCCGATACGAAGCCTCAGGTAGCCTTTGAATCTCATAATAGTCTATACTAGATACAAATAAACTAAATAAAGCAATCCTACACGGTGCTAAAAAGTCATATATCATTTGATTTTAAAAATAAAACGAACTAAAATGGCACTTTTGAAGACATTTATCCAGACGATCGTTTCAGAGAAATTCAAATGAATATCCAGTAAATGCGCTAATAAAGTTATTATATTGGTAAGTTTCTACACAGACAACAACATGAAGCAAGTCTTTGCGCAATGTAGGCAGGTAAAATTATTAAAAGAGTGACAGTCAAAAACAGCGACCCAAATCTGTCGTCCTTCGCAGGAAATCGTCTGTCTCTCTCTCTCACACTCTCTCTCTCTCTCTGTGTGTGTGTGTGTGTGTCTGAGTTGTGGCTCTGCGCAGACCAATCTGCCCATGTCATCACAGTACCGCGGAAGCGGTGGGTTTTGAATTTTTCTCGCGGTACTATGATGTCATAAACCGATCGGTCTGCGCAGTCGAATACACATTTAAAGTCCTCTCTCTCTCTCTCTCTCTCTCTCTCTCTCTCTCTCTCTCTGCGTCGTGTAGTAAAGCTCAGCGTCATTCTCACTCGTACAAGCCTCATTCCGCATGTATGCGCTCATAATTTCTAAAAAAGTATGCAAACAATGCTAGCACAAAGACAAAAGCCGATGATTTGACACACCTCACACTGTACTTTCGATAACAGATATGTAAAAAATACACACCTCACTGTACTTTCGATAGCAACCTATGAAAATCCATTCATCCAGAATTAATCGCAGAGTACGCCCAATATAGCCAACAAGGAAATGTGCAGTATTTATGTGAAACGGGGAAAACAGTAGCGTGCACAGACTAGTCACAATAAATACGGTACAATGTTTTCCACTCAATAAAGAGACTCATTTCATGATGTTGTTCATCACCTTAGAGACTTTAAGGAAGAATTTACTTACCGTAATGCTATGCACAGATGTCCAGATAAGGACAGATACAATTGTATGTAAGTTCAAGCACCACCTGTACCAGTAGCAAGACAAGACTGAAATTGTGTTTAATTGTGTTTGTTAGTTTTTTTTAACATTACATATTATTTTATGCTTTTATATGTCAAATTTTGTTACTGTGATTGACTGGTCACAAGTAGGCTATTCACCTTATTCCGCCACGCCCCTTTTTAATTCTTCGCTCTTCCGCATTTTGTCAACCGCCTTCCGCTGCTAATATGGCACAGTGCATTCGGTGGTTAGTTTGGTGGTTAAAAGATTGTTTGTAGTTCACTATAACTTTAGCGAAATGACAAATATCGCTACTGCTGTAAATGTTTTAAATTAGGAGGACGGTTAAAACTTCATATGACGCTCGGATAGTCTTATATTGTCCCATCAATCGTCTCGTGGTTAGACGATATGAAGCGGCCGCGGCAAGTAACCTGGCATATTTAATTACCTCGTCCTGTCAGGAGTTGATGGAGCAGCATTGAAAATTATTAAAAGTATGTCTACCAATATTTACACAGTGATTTAGTCTTTTTTAAAGCAAATGTGCACCTTAGCCAGTCCAATAACTATTTCGTTTTTATGTGGTAATGTATGATAGAATTCATTTGCAAACTTGTCAACACTTATTCCTTCAAATCAGGAGACTTAAATCCTTTTAAGTGGAATCTACAAAGCTCACATATGATTTAAGAAATTCCCTACAGATACTATCTGATCACATTGTAAAGGTTTATATAACTGTATGACAAGTAACATCTGGTCACATTGTGGAGGTTTAATATAAATGCACAACATCATATCACATTGTAGGGGTTTAATATAACTGCATGGCAGGTAACACCTGATCACATTGTAAAGGTTTAATAAATGCACAACAGCTCACATTGTAAATGTTTAATATCACTGCATGACATCTAATCACATATGAAGGTTTAATGTAACTTTACAACAGGTAAAATCAGGTCACACTGTAAAGGTTTATAAAGATAACTAGACTAAGAAACAGCTAACTTTTCAGCAAGACCACCCTGCAATAAATTAAGACACAGCTTTATCAGAGTCATCAGGAGCTGATCCCAAGTGTTTATCTGGAAGCTGTTGGTGTATGTACTGGTAAAGTGCTTGGTGACTGTGTAATTGATGCAATATCAACCCTCTGTAAAGCTGACAAAGATGGTTGTTTCTCAGTAGAGATATGTGTGCCAGCTTAACACATTGAAGCGGTTTCTTCGACAGGGTTTACAGGACTAGGCCTCAATTATATTAGGACATTTTAGTTTTTACAAACAAACCTTACAAAAAAACAAGACTGGTGCGCATCTTGTGACAAAACAATGGCACTCATATATGTTGAGGTATGTCAGTACAAGGTGTTTTTACATTTTTGTAGCTCAAATATGCATTTTAGCCTGGTACCAGCATAAGCCCTGTCTGAGAAACCGCACCATTGTTTTCCCATATCAGATGTAGGTTGCTTCAGGTTGAGTTGTGATTTTAAAGTGTAGTTGTGGTCAGAGACGGATGGATCCTCCCATTGTGTTTCTGCATCACAGTTTAGGAACATGTTGATTGTATCATCCTCACAGTTGTTCACTGCATCACTACACATCAATGCATCTGTGAAAACAATATAACCATAAACATTTTTATGTTAGTATTTAAAGTAAAGTTGCATCATGAGAATTAATATATAAATGGCACCCATACTTAAACAGAACAGTGTGTAAGAGAGAGATGCATTAAAAAGAGACAGTAACATTATACACACAACCTTTAGCTTCAGTGTTAAATAATACGTTGTTTAATAGGTCATTATCAATATCTGAATGAGAAATGAACTTACATTCTAGCATCTGAAATCTCAGTAACTTGTAGGAATCACGTGGGCTACTGTAATAATGTAATGTACTATAATATCTCGTTGTACTATCGTAAATATATAAATATTGGTGGACAATTAAAACCATTCAAAATAGTTGCATTTTATAAACTAACGTTACTGATCTTAAGTGTATTTGTAGAACGGACTTCACAAATCTAACTTTAGACGAACGAGCACATAGTTAGCTAAGATAGCTTACCTGAAACTGGACACCTTTTCAACACCCGGCGTGGTTTAAAGTTACCGGACCATCGTAGTCGAACTATTGCCTGGGATAAGGGTGTTCCTCAGTCGGCTTCCCGTCCGTTAAAATTGGTAAGAAACAAACATAAAGGAGCTTGAATGAACTTTTTAAGCTTAACGCGTCGCCTTCAGTCACTGCCTCAGCTGCTCTTCTTCTATGCGGCCGGAAGTACGTTGACAAACTGAGCGCTATGGCGCCGCCCTTGTTGTCGTGAAAAATAAGGTGAATATGGAAGGAATAAGATGTAGGCTATTAAAAGTAAAAGTGTTTAAAGTATTTTTTTCTAACATTATTATTATTTTTTTTTACAGTAATTGGTAATATTTTGTGAGTATCATATATAGGCCTACAAATAATTAAATTAATTTATTGCCTCAGCCCTTAAATGTTATTGTCTTAAATAAAAAAGTGCTATAATAAATAATTGTTTTTTATTATTATTAATTATTTCATATACATTAAGTCTTTGACGTGGTTGCTAAAGCAAGTGCGAACATTGTGCTAAATAATACAAAATGAATGTAGTTGAATAAATCAGAGCACTAGATGTCACTGCAGCTCAAGAAAAGCAGACAAAGAGTTTTCTCCTTTTAGTTTAACTTTGTTTATAACATGAGACCAAATCTATTTAAAGTGTTCAAGCAATAAATAATTCATATTTACTACGTGTCTAAACTATGTAACATTATATACTCACATTTTTTAAGCCACAACTAATAGTATGCTAATAAACCTCTTTAATATGGATAATTTGCTCAAATGTCAAAAATACACAGCTTTTCATTTACTGTGCATTCAAGCCATACATTTTATCAGCATGTCTATTCGTTGGGAATCAAACCCATGACCTTTGAGGTCCTAACGCAATGCTCAGTTGAGGTACAGCCTCATATCATTAAGACGTCTCTTTCCATTTAATGTGGTAAATGTGGAAGTGCATTAAGATAACCAAATTCCCAAAAGCGAACGAGAAGTTCTTGCATGTATATCTGCCAAAGTGGTTGGGTAAAGTGACAGAAAAATATAGATATTTGTGATAATATCTGTACCATTACATAAAAAATGTAAGTAAAAAATAAATTAAAATACAGCACCTGTTTTACCATCACAACCCTGCAATGTGAATGTCACCAACTGGTGTACTGACTTACTATATTGGCAGCCGCAAGAGTCAGCCCTTAAACTGTGAATAGCACCTCATTCATCATGCTCCGTAAAGAACCCAGGGGAACACGTGCATCACAACCACATGCGTAAAAATAGACGCTGCAGATTTACAAAACCTCTCAAACACCTTCATATTCATATCCAGTTATATTGATTTGGAGCAGAATTGATTGGATGTTTCTTAAGTGGCATGAGAGCAATTCAGGCCGCTCATGTCTCATACCCATCCAATGTGCTTTTAGCTTGAGTCTCTTAATTGTGCCATATGGTGTTTGAAACCAAACCCAGGCTTTAGTGGATACTTCTTTGTCTAGACTATCAGCGAAGACACATTTCAAATGCATCCACCTGCCATAAGGTTTGCCTGTATCAAACTATAGCTGAACCCTTCACCACAATGATGGTAAATTACAAAAGTATCACCATGGTTACAGAATGATTGACACATGTGTACATGTTCGTGTCTGGAGCTGCATGGCTGAAATAAAATGCAGTAGTAATTTAATTTACTGCCTATTGTATTGTCAACAGGACTGTTATTAACCCAGCTTTTTAGTTCTTAGACACTCACGGTGTCATCTGACTCATTTGTTAGAGCAAATCTTAGACAAAGATTAATATTTATGCACAGCACAGTGTATCACATTAATAGAAAACTCTTGATACAGAGAGGTCATATTTGAAAGGTATTGACCCCATCTATAAAGCACTCCAACAGGTCACCACAATTCACCTTTGGAGCAGGAAAAATGGCATGTTAGGGATCCGATTTAGGAAGTAATGTGGACACGTGTAACCCTAGATCCCCGCTGCTCTTTCAAATGATAGTGAGGAGCCAATAAAAGCTTTATCTATTTTCTTCACTTATTTCTTCAAGGGCAAAGCTTGTGTGTCTCTGTGGCTGTGAGGGTCTGATTAAATTAGAAACTATAAATGTGTTTGTATACCCGATCGATATACGCATTCTACCCAATGCCAGGAAAAAGGTTTGTTATTTTGTGGAGTCCTGCTTTGAGGACTTAAAACCACATACACTGATAGCATGCTTCATGTAATGCAAACCTGCACGAGTAAATAGAGCAGTTTATTGTATTGATTTCAATTTGGGTGTGTTATTTTGCAAAGTTGTCTAAAGCAAATGCTTAACTTTATTAGATTTGTTTATATGAGTTTAGATGTGTTGAAAGTGCAGACAGTGTTGGGGGGCTTGAATAGAAATCTTCCATGGGATTTACCATAATAACTGATGTGTACATCTTCAATTAGCAAGACTGGAAAGCTTTGGATACATCTGTATTATGACAGTCATTTTTAAAAGTCAGCGTTGGATTTCTTTGAAGTTATCCAAAATTTCCACGCTCATGCGAAATGAAGCTGTAAGTGTGTGACCGGGGAACACCTGGGAAACATTTGCCCAGTGAAGTCTAATGCAAGCCAGCTGCGTGGACACGCCAGTCACTCTTAGGATGATCCGCTGCATGATTTGACTCTCACCAGAGGGGAGAAAATCAGAGCAAAATGTAATTTTCTCATCCTGGATTTCAATAAAATACTCGACTGGAGCCACAAACTGCATTATAATCCTGCTCTGGTTTCAGTTTGGAGTGATAGATTGTGCGTGGTGTACTCTTCCAGTATTGCTTGTGATTAATCTTTACAGTTTGATACTATACTGTTAATGTTTAAGTGGTTTTACAGGATTAAATGTCCCACCTATGGATCTTAGTCATGGATGATATTGGTATTCGGTTGCTTGCTTAATCAATTGTTAATGATGCAACACTTAAAATACTTAAAAAAATCCAGATGGCATGATCTTATGTGACAAGTTTGCGTAGAAATCTACATTAATGGCAGACAGCATTATTTTTTTTGTGAAATTACTAAATATGACACCTTTAAAATATATTAAAAGTTAAAAGTGCAGTTAAATTGAAATATTTAAGCATTTAAATGTACTTTTACTTGAAAGTAAACACATTCATAGTATGAATTCAAAGTCATAAATTCAATTTCCAGGGACCTAACAAATTGATAAAATCTATACCTTAATTGTAAGTCATTTTGGATAAAAGCAATTGCCAAATGCATAAACACACTGCATTTTTCAAAAATATATGGGTCATTCTACAAAAAAGGTAGAAATGCTTGTCCCTTGCTTTTGCAGACCCATTAATCATTTACATTTGACCCAATAATCCCATAATGATATATATTTAATAAATATAGACTGTCCTTAACATGATGAGAGAGTTTATTTATGTATTTTCTTTTTTTCCCTTTTTTAAACTTTTTTTTAAATGTCTGGTCCTGAAAATTGCCCTGTCCCTTTTATCATACATGGAAGTTGATGTGTACTTATTATTTAAAACCATGTTTTTTATAAAACAAATCTAATTTACACTTACCTTTAACCCTGTATAAATTTACAACAACACTGACATGGTAAAAAATACACTATTAATATGAATAATATCAAATAAATATTTGTCCCCCAAAATTATGTCATTGGTGTTACGCTATCCAAAGCACTTTTATTTTGAAACAATGCATCAGCTCTTTGAAGTTTGTCATTAGTCAAGAGGTCAGTGGAAGAAGTGCAGTGGAGAAGGCAAAAGGTTTGTGAGATGTCTTACCTTATTTGTCTAAAATATCATGATATATCTAAGAATTTTGAGATAAGATTTTTTGGATGTCATTAGTGTTACTCTTTTTTATAGCTGGGAGTGTTAAGATCTTTACATAAAAATACATTATACTGAGTAAGTATGTGATTGTTACATCTCTAATGAAATGGCACATGGCTAATGGCAGCCATTTTGTTAAAATGTTGTTTTTTTCTGTAAATTGTCATTGGTGTTACCGTCATTGGTGTTACTGTACCGTCTTCTCTAATGAGTACTTCCTAAGCACTATTCCAACTGACCAACATAAAAGCATACAAACAAAACAAGATGGAAAAATGTTTAAGTTTATAAGTTTTATCATATTCATTATCTATTATTATTCTCATTTTGTCAGGTATTGAAGATACAACATCATGGATTCTTTATTAAAATGTATTAAAAATTAAACATAGATTAAGCTCCTTGTTTTGCGGATTCATAGATTTGACAAGTTAATTAATGCTATTATAGAAGTTTTGGGTGTTTTGAAAGAAGTTCATTTAAGCAGATTTCCATCTCCCGAATTCCACCTTTTTTGTAGAATGACCCATATATTACAAGGCTTTAAAACCTCCATCAAGCCAAGAATCTTCAGAAAGTAACCACAATTTACTGTAAATCCCAAATGTGACATATTAGGTGCCAAGTAAGCGTATGTTGATTTGTGGCAAGTAAATTTGGTTATGAGGGCAAGCCTTAGGTGAATGGTTATATCAAATTAGACTGATGATTCACATAGGGACATGTCTAAAATAAGATATGAACTTATCCAAAACAAATAATCCTCTGTGACCTAATTAGAACATATGAGAAAACATAATCACATACAGAGATAAATAATCTTTGAGCCAAGAAAAATTTTATGCATCTTATTTCAAGAGTGTGCCAGCAGGTTCAGGAAATCTCTTGGAAAGCCAAGAGTATTAGAGTCCAGGCCCCGACCGGATGCCTTAAAGCCTAGGGTTCAAGCCTTATCCACTTCTTCCTCTCCTGGAGGAAATTCAAATAAATAAATACATGATTTTATTTATTCATTCATCACTTTTGTTTGCTATTACCGAGACTGTACACATATTTTTATATTTAGCCTACATGAAAATCCCCACTCTATTCAATTCTATCCCATAAGCTATGCATCATCCATGTGCCCTAAGCTTTCATGACAGCATACCATCCCTCAGGGATGTTTTATTCAGGTCTCAGTGAAGGTAATCCCCAGACCCTAAGACAACAAGTAGTCCTTTTACACTGTCCCATTGAGAAACACCCTACCCGCCCCAGCCTCTCCCTTTTTCTTCACCATCAGCAGGCCAGCTGTCAGTGTAAACTGAGCCGGGCGGACCTTAGCGAACAACTCAGCCTCTGCCCAGCTGCCACCCTGGGATCTTATCAGCCCCAGGACTGCGCAGAATAAGCAATCTTGACCTGATTGGATCACTTCAGAATGACCTAAATTGTATCAATAATATAGTGGCGGAAACAAACATCGACTCAGAACTGTATGTTTGTATTCACACAAACACACTGGAGAAGGAGTTCAACACATAGACTGGGTACACTGTCAGACAAAATTGTCCCAAGTTTTCACTTGGTCCTAATGTACCATTTAGGTATACATTTGGTACCAGTATGTACCTTTGAAGTATTAATATGCACTCTTTGGTATCAGTATGTACTTTTGAAGTATTAATACACACTCTTTGGTACCATTATGTTCCTATGAGGTATTTATATGAATTAAGAAGAATTATTTGGGTCATATTAGCCACAAATTTTATAGCTCTATAGTCTATAGTTTCTTAACGTATGCCCATGTAATGTGGGCGCCGCCATCTTTGAGCTTTCCTGTTTATGACTTCAGGTGAGCGACTAAAGCTAGGTTATTGCGAAGGACACAAGTGTGCTGTTTTGGCTGGCTGTTTAATGTTTGTTATGAGGAAGACCAACATAATTTGTGCAGTTAGGGGTTGCCATAATAGCTAATACAAATGCAGTAAACCTCTACAAAACCCCATGCACAAGAGCAAAAATCCATCCAGTAAAACCTTTACTAGAAGCTGCCAGTAAACAATAAATACAGTAATTGTTCATAAACAACTAATATTATTCTGATAAAAATATGCTAATTTATTTATTCTGCTACTATATATTATTACAAAAATGCGATTACAGTACAGAATATATACAACATAATCTGCTTAGTTAATGTTTATAATAGTTCGTAATGTGTTTGCGGGTACATTTGTTATTTTTTAAATGAAAAAGCAATACTTTAAATAGTTATTAATTTCATAAGCTCATGTCTCGATCTAGTGCGTAAGAAGCGATGTAATACTATTTTCATAAAACAAAAACAATACTCAATACATGTAGTAGTTTAATATGTTTATTATGGTTTGTTCAAATAACTTACAATGTGTTGAATGAGAAAGATACTGCTGACTGTGTCGGATGCGTGAAGCTCGAAGTGTCGCCATAAACAAGACCATAAAAAAATTTATCGTTTAAAAAAACCTCACACCAGAGGGACAGTTGTGACATTTTAAACCATCCCCTGAAAAAAAAACGAAGTCTTGGTAAATTCCATGTACAAACACTTGACCATTGTAAAGATACTGGTATGTCTGTGTGGTTTTATATTTGCGCATTGAAGACCCGTCACCTCCGATCAACAACACGTAATGATTGAATATATCTTCATATATCAAGCCACTTCTTAATTTCAACCTCACACTGGTTCATAGGTGGCAGGTGTGGTAAATATTAACTGTTTAAATCATGTTTTATGCGTGCTCCCACTACACTGTTTTCTACAGGCTGGCTATTGAACTGGAAGTCTCGGACCGGAAAGGAAATACGTCACATCACTTACTTCCGCGTTTGAGAAAAAGGTGGATTGGTAAAAAGAGTACACACAACCCTGCTGAAAAAACCAGCATACCAGCAAGACCAGCATATGTTGTGTTTTGGTGCTGGTTTGCTAGTGAACACCAGCTAAACCAGCATCAGCACCAGCTAATCCAGCAGCAAACCAGCATTAGCACCAGCCAAACCAGCATTAGCACCAGAATCCCATGCTGGTCATACCAGCAAGACCAGCATATGTTGTGTTTTGGTGCTGGTATGCTGGTGACCACCAGCAAAACCAGCATCAAACCAGCATAGATCAGCATAATTCCCATGCAGGTCCATGCTGGTTTGACGCTGTTTTTTTCAGCAGGGAAGCACTGCAAAGATACATATTAGTACCTCAAAGGTACATATTGGTACCAAATATATACATATCTGTACACATAAATGACACATATTAGGACCTTTTTAAAGGGGACTGCCCCAGTGACAGCTTGGGACCATTTATTTTTGACAGTGGGTGCACTGTAAAAAATACTTTGCTGCCTTAAATTTTTTTCATTTACAAGTCATTTCAACTTATTATTATTAATGTTGACTAGAGAGGAGTTGTTATAACTACAGGTGAGTTGTTATACTTATAAAATTAAGTTGACTTTTCTCAACTATATTTTATAAGTTGTGACAACTCATCTCTGTTGACATGACTTGTTAATCTGAGTTGATTTAACAAAAACTTTTAAGGCAGCAAAGTATTTTTTACAGTGTGGTTTCCCATACAGGGTTTAGATTAATCCAGGACTAGGCCTTAGTTATACTAGGACATTTAAGTTGTTTTTACAAACATCTTACAAAAACATTACTGGTGTGCATCTGGAGACAAAACTATGGCAGGTATATTTTAAGACAGTGGTTTTCGGCGTCTGGCCCACCTTGTATACAGTGCATCCCTTCATGGCCCCCCAAAAAAAAATTATGACATAAAATATTCCAAATCTTAAAATCTGAATTATACAAAACATAAATTATACAATGTAATGAGTTGGTAAGTAACCTTATTTTTATGAGGTTTAATTACACAGAATTTATGATAAATTAATGTATTTTATAAAATATCATTAAACTGCGGCCCCCCTGGCACAATCTCAGGGCCCCCAGTTTGAGAACCACTGTTTTAAGACAGGCCAGCGCAAGCATTTTAGTCTTGGACTAGACTTAAGCCCCGTCTGGGAAACCGCCCCTATATTAGAGTCTATTTTGTGTTTCCAAAATAATTTCAGAAAAATTATGAAGCTGTGATAACTAAGAAGTCTATTGAGGTACAAAAGAACAATCGTTCCTCAACAAAACTTTTCTCTGTTTCGTCAAAATGAATACGACAAAAGCTCTCAAAATGTGCAGGTCCACATCACAGCAGTGGAATTCATGAAACAACATTACCTCAAACCGCGGAGCGCAGCTCACTCATTTAATTGGAACAAATGCCCACCCTCCAGGCTTCTTCCCATAACAGTGGGACTGTAATTAAGCTCAATTAGCTCATCAGCTTTAGACTGGGTTAAGTGATGTTTACTCAACATGGGCTAATTGTGTGGCAGATGGGAAGCTTGGTAAATGGAAGTGTAGAGGTGGGTTTGTTGTTGGAAGGTTTGGGATAGGTCTACTGAACTGCTGCAGTAAGTCTTTTGGGATTACTCAAACTAATGGCGGTAGTCCTAAAGACCTTGAGGGGACTTAATGTTTGACAATTCTTAATCCGCCCCATACAATCAGCAGGGGGCTTCAAGTTCTCTTCCTTAGACAGTGAAGGAATTTAAAAAACTGTATAAGCTAAACATGTACATGTAGATAGATCCTATAACTATGTCATAAATTAAGCTTGGATTTGCAAATAAAGTCTGTTTTTAATAACATTTCTAAAAAAAATTTACAAAACAATTTTGGCTATATGTGTCATAAGTTGCACGAGTATATATAGCAATAGCCAACAATACATTGGATGGGTCAAAATTATAGATTTTTCTCATGCCAGTAACTAAATGATTCATTGAATTTAATAAATTTTTTTAAGGTAAGTGGTTGTAATCAATTTATTTAAGCTACATTTAAGCAAAAAAGATTAGTAAAGTAAAATAAAATATAAAACTTTTGTTTAAATGTAGCTTAAAGTAATTGATTGCAACCACTTACCTTAAAAAATTGATTAAATTCAATGAATATTTTTTTCAGTGTATTATATTAACTATTATAATCAAAGATCATGTTCCATGAAGATATTTAGTAAATTTCCTACCATAAATATATAAAAAAAATATTTATAATTAGTAATGTTACTAAGGCCTTCATTTTGACAACTTTAAAGATTTTTTGCACACTCCGATTGAAGATTTTTATATAAGTTTGAAAATGGTAATCTTACTTATTTAGGATAGGTTTAGGTTTTAGGTTAGGTTCCGCATGTTAAAGAGCACCTATTATCCGATTCACGATTTTACATTTCCTTTGGTTTCCTTGTTGTTTCTACGATCACAAATGCAGATGAGTTTTGTACAAAATCTAGCATTTCAGGCAATACATAAAGGAGCAACAATAATACAGTATCTAAACAAAATGTTTTTTCAACCATAAACTACGTGAACACATTGTATTACACCAAATACACAAAAATAACATTGTTTTTAGCAACGTAATAGTTGCTCTTTATGTCTGACATTATGCACAGCTTCCGGGTCCAACCGATCTCAAATGCCATAGCAAATAATCACTGCCCTCGTATGAAAAACTACCAAAAACACCCAAACCTATTTTTATCTCCATATTAAAAGCCGAGATGACCAGACATGGATTCATGGACATGGATTTTTTATGAATTATTAATATATTTCTGTTTGTGATTCTGTGAGCCTGGAGACTGCAATTTTCACCTAAATGTGTTATATAAATAAAAAGTGCATAATTGGTTGTTTAAATAATATCCTCTATTGAAATGAGTGGAGACTTGGACCCAGAAACAGTATTCTGGAATATCATGGAATTTTAAAACGTCTATTCCGGACATTGAAAGTCAGGGAATTATTATAATTTTTTGACCAAGTCATATGAAATATCAGGGATTTTTTTGGAATCTGTTCGTTAAGTTGTGACATCAGGAATGCAGTTTCTGGGTCCAAGCCTCCACTGATTTCAAGTGAAACTACAATTTAAACACCCGATTATTGGCATTGTTTATTACTTTTAAGCATTTCAACTATTTTTTATGAATCACGGCATCTCAAACGTATGTCATGAAAATGCAACTTTATAATCAGTGAAAGTAAGGAAATTTGACATTTGGAGTGGAAACCCTGAGAATTCCTTAGGACTTAACAAGCTGGTTTAATTATAGTCTTATTGGTTTTTCCTTTTATCTTCTTTCTTTATTAATTTTAGGATTACAAATAAGACTAAGACTTAAAGGAACAGTATGTAAGGAATATATATCAATTAATCATAAAATGGCCCTGATATGTCACTAGACATTAAGAAATCATTTTCATTTCAAATACTTATATCACTGACAACAGTGGTATGGCCAGGATATTGCCATTTAAAAAGTGGAGTGGCAGCCGTCAACTGATGTTTATGTTGTCATGTTGTGTATTGGCCACCAGTTTTGTGATTGCAATACCAGTTTTGGCCACAATCCTACATACTGTTCCTTTAAGAATAAGTTACTTAAATGAAACACAACTAAGAACTCCATCAAATCTTTAAGGAATAATTAACTCCGGTTCTTTGAATTATACTGCACACCCAAGGTGGTAATGCAGCACGACGCGTAGCGGAGTATTCAAATAATTCAAAGGACCGGAGTCAATTATTCCGCTTATACCACAGTTACCAAAAATATTGCTTTGGTGCCTATTTTTAAGACATTTTAAAGGTTAGGCGTGCGGCTCAGCCAATCAGAATACAGCATTCAGTAGGTCCGTGGTATAACCTGAGATATGAAACCTTTAAAGAATAACAGTTTTCTATGAGGATAGATAGGCAGACAGACAGACAGGGAGACAAACTGACAGATCTAAAATGTAGTCATGCAGAAAACTTTAGCTCTCTTATGGCCACCCTAGGGAAACAGACTATTTTATTTTAGCATAAATGTAGATCATATAGCATTCTGTGATTGGTTACAAGAAGACAGGACGAGAGACTCTTCTCCTTCTACCCGGGGCTCAGCGACAGCTGTGAGGCCATCGGTGAGCCCCAGCTCTTTTGCAGCTGTCCCGTGTGCCTGGGGTGGAATGGTTCAATGATCCTTCTCTAACTGGACAAATCCGGACCAACACAACACCTGCTTTTTCTGGCACAGCACACACAGGGCAACCTTGGCATGGGATTATTGTGCAACAACACTTATTGACGATGAACTGATTTAGCTTTATTTGTGCATCACCCATTTGCAATATATTGCGTTGTGCTTCCGAATATGGCTCATTGAAGAGGGATTTTTAAAGCAGAGCTAAATTCGTGTAAAGCTGAGAACAATAGGCCGGAATGCCCTCTGTGCTTCTGGATTTGCTACGCTCAGTATTTTCATGTTTCTGTTAGTCAGCAAATGAATCATATTATAAATTCTGATGACTGCAGGATAAATTGCAGTTTTTTTTAGAGACCCAAAGGAATTGACTACGAAGAAGGTTTCGTAGTCGCTGGATTTTTTGCCACATTATTTTGCATGACCAAACGGATCTGGTTTAGCTTGCATGCAGCTTGATTTATGTCTGTGTCCCATTATTTACTTAAACATTTGAGCTATTTTGGGTTTTTGTCTCCTTCAGCAGTCAGAATAGACTAGCTAAGCCTGTAACCTGTAGGCCCTGGAGTGAGACTGATGTCCACAAAGTACAAAATATAGCCTAATCAATACGCTTTCATCTGACTCTAAAATACTTAGTTCACCCAAAAATAAAAGTTTTGTCATCATTTACTCACTCTCATGTTGTTACAAACCTGTATAAATGTCTCTGTTCTGATAAACATGGAGGAAGATATGTTAAGGAACATTTGTAAACAAACCAATCAGAAGCCCCATTGACTTCCATAGTAGGAAAAACGACAATGGGGCTTTTGATCAGTTTGGGTACAACATGAGAGTGAAAAAATTATGTCAGAATTTTCATTTTTGGATGAACCATTCCTTTAAAGGGCCATGGCATGAAAATCTGACCATGTTTAAGTGCTATAATTGGGTCCCCAGTGCTTCTATCAACCAAGAAAATGTGAAAAAGATCAACCCAGTAACTTCGTTTTGGTAAACATTCTCTACAAGCACATACAAAAATAGGTCGTTGATATTTGGCCCTCTTTATGATGTCAAATAGGGGCTGTTTACACTTGGTATTGAGATGTGTTTTCGTCGATCGGATCACAAGTGGACGAGAGAGACACATTACGTTTACACCTGGACCTGGTATTTAAATCCGTCTCTTTTGTCCACTTTCGACCGCTTCTGTGCTGAATACTATGAGGGGGTGGTCTGTGAGACGGTGGGCGAGTCTCTCTGCTGTCATTCAAACCCGAGCGGGAGTAATTATGAGTGTTTATGGACGCAAACTAATATTATGTTGGAGTGCACTGCTTGTTTAGCAAGTAAACATGCTGCACAGTGTTTTGTACACGAGTATGTAAGAGCTTTCTTTGAATTTTCAGCGCAATTGATGAAATAGGATCGCGCATCTTTCACACGGTTTCAAAACGAAACTACGGAGATCAGCCGCTCAGTTTTATCAATGAAATGCTAAAAACAGCGCTGTTCACCGAATGTTCACGCCAGAAGTCAAAAAAGACGTAAAACTTGTGTTTAATACCTCAGATTAGATAAATGGGCGGAGAGAAGGCGGTCGCGTGTGGCTGTTCGAACGCATTCAACCACATGTGCGTTCCGCAACTCCAAAGCGATCCGATCGAAAGTGGTTTCGACCACCTCTGGATGTGGTTGAAAGTGGTCGAAAGTGGACGAGCTCAAAACGTTTTGAACACCGTTTACACCTGGCATTAACGTCGTCCACTTGTGATCCGATCGATGAAAACACATGTTAATGCCAAGTGTAAACAGCCTTATAAAGAGCTCTTATTAGATACCGCCCCCTTTATCTGCACTATCCAATCACAATTTGACATCTTAAGTCTTGTGCCATGGCCCCTTTGTTTTTTTTTCTCATTAAACTTCTCCAAAATAAAGTTTTGGTAATTTCTAATTTGTTCCAGGTATCTAAAATGTTCAGAGAGAGTCAATGTAGGCAATTGTACAATAATTGAACCTTTATCACAATTTCTTCTTGAAGGGCGTATGTTATTAACTGTGCTGACAGACAGATATTTCACATGGCTATCATCTGCACGAGAGTAAGAGGCTTAACAATGGCTTTTTTGGGATCCATCGCCAAGTTTGAGGAAGTATATATCAGACATCCCAACCTGCAAAAAGTCATTTCAGGGAGGTATCCCGAAGCCCCCTACCCCCCCCCCCCCAAAAAAAAAAAAAAAATTAAGGAGGACAAGGATATGACATTTCAAGATATAAAAGCATAATATTAATTTCTAGAGGCCTATGCAATTATTGGTAACACTTTACTAGGTCTCATTTGTTAACATTAGTTAATGTATTAACTAACATGAACTAACCATGAGCAGTACATTTGTTACTGTATTTGCTAATCTTTGTTAACGTTGGTTAATAAAAATACAGCTGTTCATGGTTTGTTCGTGTTAGTTCACAGTGCATTAACTAATGTTAACAAGATTTGAATAATGTATTAGTAAATGTTTAAATTAACATTAACAAAGATAAAAAATGCTTTATAAATGCAGTTCATTATTATATGTTAACTAATGTAGTAAACTAATGTTAGCTAATGAACCTTATTGTAAAGTGTTACCCAATTATTTGTTAATTATTTTACAATATGTAGATCACTTTTACTATTTATATAAGCTGCTTATAATATTTATATAAACTGTTTTATTTATATTCTATTGCAACCTTAAGCAGGTCTAAGGAGTTTGTTGTTTTCATGTAGCCTTGGCAATTAGCCAGCCTGAAAAATATGCACATGATATTAAACTTGTTGAACTCACCTTCGGGAGAACTGTATATATCTATGTCCGGAGAAGAGATAAAAGCCCGCCCACACTGACAATTGATTGGTTGATTTACCGGAGCAGGCCAATCAGGATGCTCTCTGTCTTACATGCGCTTAATGAGGCACACTAGCACACACACGCAAGGTCTCCCCCTCCCTCTCTGCCGTGCGCGTGCTACTCTTTCTTGCTCGCTCTAGATTCCGGGAGATTATAACTAATTTGCGGGCATCAGGGAGCCGCTATCAAAATGCGGGAGACTCCCGGAACTTCCGGGAGACTTGGGATGTCTGATATATTTAAAGCATTTATAAGGGTCACCCTCTATAACTTATGATCATCGATGGGAGGAGGGATAGAGTGCCTACTGCTGCCCTTCTGAAGGACAAATGTAAAAGTTTGGACAGGGAGAGAGGGAGAATTGGGGAGAAGAAAATGCTGATGTGACCGGGTGATGCGGTAAGACGAGAACAGCATGGCACAGTGTAAATGGAGTTGGCACCGTACAAATAGAGCAAAAAGATCCTCAGTTACCCATCATCACCATTTGCCCAAAGATGCAGTATTTATACTGTAAAAAAACTTAAATGGAATCGTAAGTACAAATTTGCTAGATTAGAAATAATTTTTAAGGGTTAGATCATACATAGAAAAAGATTGTTACACTAAAAATGTTCAAAATAGGTACCCCAGCTGTCATTGGGACCCTTTTAAAAGATCCTAATACAGTATGTACCATTGGGTACAGATTTACAGTACTGTGCAAATGTCTGATGCCACCATGCTACCATTGTTTTTGCAATTGTATAGTGATTATATATCATTATTTTTTCAGTCTCTTTATTAGAATACAACCAGAAAATACAGGACATGTGTATGTAGTATTAAAAACAGTATAAAAGTATAAGCTAAATTGTCAAGTATTTAGGGTAAACTCCCCTTTCAATTGAGTAATAGCAGGCAACTGCAGGATCTCTTAAACCGAAGTTAAATCCTAATTTTTAATTCTAAATTCAGGACTTCAGTCTTCTCAAAAAAGCTCAAGATGTGTTTTGTGCCAAGAGAAGTCACACAAAATACTGACTGATGCCTAAAGAAGACATTTCGTTTTGAAAAGTGGTTTTTCGTTTTGAGAAATATTTCCTGTATTTTCTGTTTGTATCTTAATAAAAAGAGTGAAAAATAAATATGGACGGACATTAAAACTTTGCTAAAACAACAAAGCTGGTGATGGTGGCCTAAGACTTTTGCACAGTACTGTATGTTTGATATAAATATGCATCTTTGAGGTACTAATAAGCTCTTTTTGGTACCAATTATAAGTTCTGAGGTACTAATATGAACTGTTTAGGTGCAAAGCTGTACTTTGTAAAAGTGTAAAGACCCATTTTTGACTCACAGTCTAAAGGTGCACGTTACCACTAGTGTACAGTAACTCTTAAGAAACACATAAACATGATAAGTCGGTTTTTAATTTCTTTTATTATAAAGAAACTTTACTTTCATACTTTGCATGCATACTAAGATCTAATATTTATTATATTATACCTGCACTGTAAAAAATTGCTGTAGTTGTGCAGCTGTTTGCCAGTAACTTACTGTAGATTTAAATGTATGTTATTTACTGGCAACAGTTTGTTTAAAGTTAAATAAACATGAAACATGAAAAGTCTTTGTCTTTACAGAATATAACTATAAAATAACAGCCTCATGCAAAGCATTCTGGGAACCAAAAAATCCTCATGAACCTTTTTCTGTTTTTTCCTTTAGATTTTGGTTCTGTAAAGATAAAGACTTGTTAATGTTGATTTAAATTTTAACAAACTGTTGGCAGCAAATAACATAAATTTAAATCTACAGTAAGTTACTGGGAAACAGCTGCCAGTAATACTGTCATTTCTATATACATTTATTCACAGTGTGGCGAAAAGCTTTATTTTGAGTGGTATTAATTCAAATGCGTATTAGTAACAAAAAGTGCACTTCAAAATAAATAAATAAATAAATAAATAAATAAACATAGGAACAAAGACATGAAACAAGTATCATATGCAGACCAATATCCTTTGGGAAATAGGCATCATTAAATTATCCCCAAGACTCAACAAGCAAACAAATTAAAGAAGAAATAGCTTTACCAGGATATGGAGTTTAATTTTTGGATTTTACATTTTTTTAAGGTTTAACAGACAACAGAGTTCCCAAACATGAACTATTAAAAACACAAACATACATGTGAGTGAGTGTACAGTTTGATGTAAAAAGCAGAATATCAAGGTAACGTTTCACAGTGGTGGGAGTGTTTTAAATGCTACTAACGGGACCCCACATGCTTCACATAAAACTGAGGGTTCACCTCATCCAAACCAGACACCAATATAACTGCCAAACACCTGACCTTTGACCTCAAATTACACTAATACTTCCTGTGTTTATTACAGCACATCTCCTAGAGAAAAGTGACATGAGGGACTTCCCAAAAACACACTAGATCTTCTGCCAGAGGACAGTAAGCTCAAAGGTACGAACACGCAGGCTGATGTGATCGAACACACGCGTATAGATGGTGTTATGGTGGTAAGCAAAACTTAAAAGGAGATTATCTCTGAGAGTCCATCAGCATATTGATTTGCTCAGATGTTTTTTCTCTGCCAGAGCTCCAAGGCTATTTCCAGCTCAACCCGGGCGGCTGTCCTTCCTGGTTTGATCCCCTAGGCAACCGATGTGGTCATTCCTTCCAGAAAATGGAGAGCAATGTGTAACCAAACACCAACAGGGGCCCCTGAAAACCAGTGGTGCGTGTATGCGTGTGCGTCGATAGGTACGCATACATGGCGTACATTATAGTTAAAGAGGGAAAGAAAGTCTGATATTTTTTGCAATCTATGTTTGCATTCACATTTAGGCATTTTATCCAAGGTGACTTACGGTGCATTCAAGCTATGTGTTACATGGAAATGTTGTATGTTTATGTTTTTATCACAATTAGTCATTACACTTTTAGATCCATAAGTGAATAACACTCGTACATCACATATTTATAATTGTGTACCACACACACATATAAAATTAATACTTTACCTCTCTCTCCTTGCATCTCTTTTAGACAATCGTCTTTGTGCCCATCCCTTACTGCTCAAATGTCTTTCATATTCTATTGTGCCCTTCCCACTTTCGGCCTTTCTTCTTATTTCCCAACTCTCCCTCCGAATAATTTCCTTTCTACAGGCTGCGCTCTGCTTTGTTAGGTACCTTGAAACCCAAGCCGTTTCAAATAGCAACGTCTCTCAGCAGCAGGTCCTTGCTATAGCATTAGATGCAACTCGATCTGGGCCCTCAAGCACAGCCTTGTTATTAGATAAATACAGGGCTCCTACAGGGACCAGCATCTCCTACAGGGGGCACTAGAGGAGAAAAGATTCAAGCAGCACAAAATATAATGTTGAAATTTGACTAATTATCTATTTACTGACACATTTCGAGGTAGGCATTTATATACTTTGATAAAAGGATTAATTATAAATGTGTTATGCCGCTGCTCCGTGTGAACTGTTAAAGGGGCAACTAGCTTCTCTATAGGAAGCCTCTTATTGTAAGTAAACAGTGAGAGAGGTTGAGTATGTGGGCCGGCCCCACATCAGTAGACGCTCTCTGAGCTCCATTAGGGGAATAATGAAGATACAAATCAATCTAATCCTATTGTGAAGACATTCCCTCCCACTCATCCACATAATCCCAGCGTGCAGTGAGGCTGAGTCCTGCTGGAATGCAGTGCTGAGGGAATCACAGATCTCACACAGAGATCAGGAGCATCTCACTGTAACTTCAAGCCTCAGTCATACAGCCCTTTCACTATATGACACACAAAATGATCATACACTGTAAAAAAATATTTGTTGGTTCAACTTAAAAATAGGTTAACTCAAAAAAGTTGTGTAAAATTGCTGTCAACTAATATTTTTAAGTTGATTAACTCAAAAAAGTAAGTTTCCTGGTTGCCTTAAAATTTAAAGTTTTTTTTTTTAATACATTTTCCATATTATAATAATAGGCCTATTGTGGGCGTACTGAAAATGCCTGCTTTTCTTTGCATGTGGTTTTTGCAATCTAAAAGAGAGGTTTTCAGTTTCAAAGTACAGTACTTATATAATTAATATATACAATTTATCATACAATATTAGGCCTATATTATGCAACATTACACGCAGGGTTGTTTTTAACCCATGGTGTGATCTGTCCTATATTTACCCAGCATGGTTTAAAAACAACCCAGGATTTGTAAGAGTGTGTAGGGCTGCCAAAATATTCATCGTATACAAAATAAAAGTTTGTGTTTGCATAATATATTTATGTGTGCATTGTGTGTACTTATTATGTATATATAAATACTCACATACATGTATACATTTATGGAAAGAAGTTATTTATATGTTTTTTATGTGTGTATAATACACACACGTAAATGTTTCTTTAAAGGTGCAGTGTGCATAGTGGCATATAGTGGTGATGTTGTGAATTGCAAACAACTGCTTAGTCCACTGCTTACCCCTCGCTTTTGAAACACACAGAGAAGCTACGGTAGCCATCACTGGACAAACATGTAATCGTCGGAGACAACTTTGTAAAAAAAGTTTGTCCGTTAAGGGCTTCTGCAGAAACATGGTGGCACAAAATGGCGACTTCCATGTAAGGGGACCCTCTGTATGTAGATTAAAACATCTCATTCTAAGGTAATAAACACATAACGGTTCATTATGAAAGGTCTTTATAAACACCTGATAATATAGTTTTGTATATTATTTTGCATTTCTGTCAAGAGATCCTTCTAAAAATTACACACTGCACCTTTAATACATACATGCATGTGTATGTATTAATATACACAAAAAACTACACACAGTGGCGCATATATATTATGCAAAACTTTTAATTTGTATGCAATTAATTGTGATTAATCTTTTGACAACCCTAGTATATATCATATAATACAAAATTGCCAAAGTATCAATGCACACAACGAAAGACAAGAAAGATTTGAATAATAGTGATAAAGATATAACATTTTTATTTTTTAAAGTCCCCATGAAATCAAAATTGATTTCTTTTGCTTTTAGTACAAATCTATAAATTAATGTCCTTCAAAACTACCCAGGCTCATGTAGATGCGTATAAATAGCACAAAGTATGAAAATCGTGCAGTACATATGCCAAATTCAACTGTGGCGTGCATATGATACGCCAGTCCTTCCCATTCACTTAAACGGCGCATCTTTTTTGTTGTTTTATTTATTGGTTTCTAAATTTTTTTCTGTTTTTTAAACCATTTTCGCTTGGAAATACAATTTTGAGCTAGAAATACAATCAAAAGGTACGATAGCCGAGAGAGGCCATGCATTATTATTATTTTTGCTTGCTTAATTTTCTCATGATCTCGTAATAGCAAAAGTAGTTTTTCCGTTATCCTGACATGATAATCCAAATGTCATAATGTAATTTCCTGTCCATAATATTTTGTCTTCGCTGTTACAATAGACTAAATAAATAAATAAAGTTGGAAGGTTAATGTTTGTGAATTTACGGACCATCTCTAAAGTAATATTGTACATGTTTCTATCTTCAATACACTGTAAAAAATACTTTGCTGCCTTAAAATTTTTTGTTAAATCAACTCAGATTTACAAGTCATGTCAACAGAGAAAAGTCAACTTAATTTTATAAGTTATAACATCTCACCTGTAGTTATAACAACTCATCTCTAGTCAAGATAAATAATAGAAAGTTGAAATGACTTGATTCAACAAAATTTTTTAAGGCAGCAACATTTTTTACAGTGTAATATTTAATAGTTTATTTAAATAAATATCAAAAATCTAAAAAGTGTGAATTATAGCTAACAACCACATGAACAAGTTTTTATGACTGTTTGTTGACTTTCAGTCATTCCATTTAAATGCTGTTAAAAGTAGGAATGTGTATATTATGGAGTGTAAAAAAGGTGTAAAAAGTGAACATAAAACTTTATTTACACTAAATTTGTGCTCCAGGCGCTTTCTGAAGCGTTTTTTTTTTCCGCACTAGACCAGGCTCAACCAATCACATTCTCTGCGCATGCCCACGCATAGAATTGTGGGACAAGATGATAAAGGTATCCCAGAAGTCAGGAAGTAAACCAAACATTGGATTTGGACGTCCCTTGATGCCTTCCTGCCTTGGAGCTTTCGGACACATCAACGCATCGAACAAAAAACCTATTTCAAGTACTGCATACTCTCTCATATGTAATGGTGCCAATAAAGCTTTGCTGAGGTTGTGATTGAGAGAGAAAAGTAAGAACTGGAGCCTTTGAGTGACTGATACAAATGATGGGAAGGAGGCCAGGTCCATCAGAGCAATTTTTGGGGGCCAGGTCTTCTCAGCAGGGCTGCTTCAGGTTCTCTACCACATGTGTTCCACATAAAGACTATCAAAGGCTAAGTCCCCCCTGCAGTACAAGCCTGCCCTGCTGTAAAGAGCCATCAAACGAAAGTGTGACAGACTGAAATGGCTGTAATAGGGATATGAGGGGTTGGAGAGAGTCCAGATACACACACATACACACAAACGCATGCATAAACTAGAGGAGTTTACCTTTATAACTGTTGCTCTGTGTCACGCACACATGCTCGCATACTCAGCTAAATGAGAAAAAGATTAAACGTGCTGTAGATGCTGACCTTTTATTTGTGGTGCTCTCGCTTATGTTAAAATTGGATGCCTTTTTATGATATGGTTAAAGTAAAGAAACACGCAAAAACCTGTAGCTGAACCTCACCTGTGATGCACAACCCTTAGTGGCTTTTATACCATAGCTTGTTACAAATGGCAATATGCCTAAAGACAGACCAATTTTATTCAATTACAGTTACATTTACTAAAAAATATTGTCAGTATAAACTATCCTTCCATCAAGTAATATCAGAATTTGTTTTATTTTATAGGAACTCTGTATGTTGGCTGATAAGCTCATGGTTCAGATACTGTACGTGTCAACCCATGGGAAAATGTTAATAGACAGATGTTGCTCTTTTATATCTCAGGAAATTTGATGGAGTTCTCAGTTGTGTTTCGTTCAAGCATCAACATAGTCTTAGATGTTTCCAGAATGAGAAGAAAAGAAATAAATGAGACTTTTTAAATTTTGAGCGTGGCATGGTTGTTGGTGCCAGACGGCCCGGTTTAATTACTCACAACCATTTCTAGGGTTTACAAAGAATGGTGTGAAAAGGGAAAAACATCTAGTATGCGCCAGTCCTGTGGGGGAAAATACCTTGTTGATGCTAGAGGTCAGAGGAGAATGGGCCGACTGATTCAAGCTGATAGAAGAGCAACTTTGACTGTAATAACCGCTCGTTACAACCGAGGTATGCAGCAAAGCATTTGTGAAGCCACAACACGCACAACCTTGAGGCGGATGGGCTACAACAGCAGAAGACCCCACCGGGTACCACTCATCTCCCCTACAAATACAAAAATGAATTCACGAGCTCACCAAAATTGGACAGTTAAAGACTGAAAAAATGTTGCCTGGTCTGATGAGTCTCGATTTCTGTTGAGACATTCAGATGGTAGAGTCAGAATTTGGCATAAACAGAATGAGAACATGGATCCATCATGCCTTGTTACCACTGTGCAGGCTGGTGGTGTAATGTGGGGGATGTTTTCTTGGCACACTTTAGGCCTCTAAGTGCCAATTGGGCATCATTTAAATGCCACGGCCTACCCGAGCATTGTTTCTGACAATGTCCATCACTATATGACAACTAAGTACACATCCTATGATGGCTACTTCAAGAAGGATAATTCACCATGTCACAAATCTCGAATCAGTTCAAATTGGTTTCTTGAACATGACAATGAGTTCACTGTACTAAAATGGCCCCCACAGTCACCAGATCTCAACCCAATAGAGCATCTTTGGGATGTTGTGGAACGGGAGCTTCGTGCCCTGGATTTGCATCCCACAAATCAAGATTCAAGATGCTATCCTATCAATATGGGCCAACATTTGTAAAAAAAATGCTTTCAGCACCTAGCACGTAGAATTAAGGCAGTTCTGAAGGTGAAAGGGGGTCAAACACAGTATTAGTATGGTGTTCCTAATAATCCTTTAGGTAAGTGTATATATGTTTAAGAAATTTTAATGTCCATCCATATTTATTTTCCAATCTATTTTATTAAGATACAAAGAGAAAATACAGGAAATATGTACAAAAAAATAAAAAATTACATTTTCAGGACTAAATGTCTTCTTTAGGCATCGGCAGTGTTTAGTGTGACCGCTCTTGGCACTAAACACATCTTGAGCGTTTTTGAACAGAATTAAGTAAAAAGACGAATTTCTTTAAAATCAGAAATTATGGTTTAAGAGATCCTGCAGTTTCCTTCTATTGCTCAAGTGGAAGGGGAGTTTACCCTAAAAACTTGATACATAAGTTTAAATTTTTATACCGTTTTTTAATACTATACAAACATTTCTTGTAATTTCTGAATGTATTCTATTAAAGAGACTGAGAAACAATTATATATGATCACTATAACATAGCAAAAACAACAAATCTAATTCTGGCATGGTGGCATAAGACTGTTGCACAGTACTGTATGTTCCATGCATGTAGATTGGGGAGGGTATGGAGCTGCAGGGCACAGAAGTGTTGGCTCTACTTGAGGGATGGGTGGCACACCTGCTGAGTAATCTGTCATTACAGCTGGGGGACAAATCTCAGCTGCCCACACTAATCATACTCTCCCCCTGTCCACCCCAAAACACCCCCTACATTCCTCACACTGGTCTGTTTTCAGTCCTCTCTCCGTACGTGTGTGTTTGTCACAACACAGATTCTGCTGTCCTGTTGTTTACATGGATAAAATTAAATTAGGATTGGTACAATATGTGACTTCAGACAACTGCATACACACTCACTTTCATTCTGTCTAAGCAGATTACTGATGGAGGTCTGTCTTCTGTCTGTCAGTGCCAAAACATTTTGGTTACTATCTCTATAGCTACTCATAAATCTTCCTCAGCTGGCATGTTTCAATAAATTAAAAGAGCAAATTAGTGACTAACAGTTTGGTTTCCTCAGGTTTAGCTGTAGGGTCAAACCCATAGTGTGATGTGATATGGTAGACAAAGACAGATGAGGTGAATGAAACCATTATCCGAATAGACTGCATGTCTGGTCTTGTTTGCTGTGCCTATAGGCACTGAATTGACAACTGATGGAAGGACAACAAATAAAAAAGCAAAAAACTTAAAAATAAAACTTTAAAATCAGATATTAAATTTGATACTTGGTTTCTGAAATTTAAATTGAAGGGAGCATCAACGTCAATCTTTGACATGACCTTACTCAGTCAGTATTAAAGATATTAAGGTTATTTCAAATAAATTTTTTTACATTATGTAAGATGATTTTTAGAAAACATTTAATTACAAAAAAAAATGACTTAGCTGGGTATTCATAGACTGGGTCACAAATTATTTTCTTTGACTTTTGGGACAAAACATTTTATAGAAAATCTATAAATAGATTTTTCTGAGTATGGAAGCCAATTGCATTATTTGCTCACCTCTCTGGCTGATGTAATTGGCTATAAGTAGGCCTATAGTAGATGCAGTAGCTTTGTGCCTGTGATGGTTTGGCGTGAAACTTGATATATAGGAAATCCCAGCTGTGTTGAGTGCTGTAGACTGGGAATGAAGGCACTGAAAGAGGTTGGGATTTTATTCAAGGTTTAATGGCTGGAGAAAATGAAACCAACAATTTCCTAATCGGGCCAAGAAGATGATTCGTTTAAAACATTTCACAAAGAAACCAAGTTAAAGGTCTAAATTTGCTTCTTAATTAAAACCTAAATTTAGGCATCTTAAGAATTTGTGTGAACTTTAAAATAGATGAGGGCACATTTTACACAATGTAAAAAATAAAATAAATATGTACTGCCTTTAATTTATAAGTATACACTGTAAAAGTGAAAAGTTGGATCAACTTTTTGGATTAAAGTTTTTTTAACCTAAAAATTCACTTTAGGCGAAAAATGTAACTTAGTTTTTTTAAGTGTTACCAATTGAAATAATCAAATCTAATTTTTTACTTCTAACAGTGTAATCCAATTACGGGCATGTCCGCGGAAGGGGGATGATTTTGGGTGCACGAGTAAAGCATGCGGACCACCTCCAGGTCACTTCTGTAACCGCCCCCATTTTGCCGCTTTCCTCATGTCCTCTATTGAAAATGTACTAAACACTCGCGGCTGCTGCGTATTGTGTGAAACGGCTATTAGATTTAAAACAAGTAATTACAACTTACCAGTGGCATCCGGTGACTTTTCTTCCGAGGGACGAGACTTCAAAATATGCGTTCGAAGGTGGAGTTCTGAGTTCGCGTGTTGGTCATCATTTTAAAATATGTGTTTGTTGCATCATGTTTACCATGTGCATCATGTGTCTTGTCAAAATATGTGCCTACTGCATATGCATCAAAAAGGATTTATGATAAAAGAGATGCTCACATTCACAAAATAATTGCAAGACACTAACTTAAAGACATAATTCAATGAAGACAAAAAGTGAGTCATTAAAGACAATGTCATTAATGACTCACCCTCATGTCGCTCCAAACTCGCAAGACCTCCGTTCATCTTCGGAACCCAGTTTAAGATGTTTTATATTTAGTCTGAGAGCTTGCTGACCCTTCATTTAAAATCTATATACTGTCCATGTCCAGAAAGGCAACAAAAACATCATCAAAGTAGTCCATGTGACATCAGTGGGCCAGCCAGAATGCGCCGAAGCATCGAAAATACACCCCGGTCCAAAAACAACAAAAACTACGACCCCATTCAGCATTGTCTTCTCTTCTGGTTCTGTTGTGAAACGCCATGCACAAAACTGAAGTCACGTGACTGCAGTGACGCGGCTGACGTGTTATCTGGTGCTCCCCAGCTTTTTTTCTTTTTTTTGTGTGCCCGGGCTTTGTTTACAGTCTAAGGGAGACGCACTCCGTAAGACTGATAAAAAACACTTCGCAAACATGTCTGAGGATAACACCTCAGCCGCATCACTCCAGTCACGTGACTTTAGGAGAAGAGAAGACAATGCTGAACAAAGACATATTTTTTGTTATTTTTGGACCGAAATGTATTTTCAATGCCTCAACACACTCCAACTGACCCACTGATGTAACATGGACCACCCCGACTATGTTTCTATTACCTTTCTGGACATGGACAGCATACCATACACAGACTTCCAATAAAGGGTCAGCAAGGTCTTGGACTAAATCTTAAATATCTTAAACTCTGTTCCGAAGATGAACGGAGGTTTTACGAGTTTGGATTGACATGAGGGCGAGTCATCAATGACACCATTTTCTGGCAAACGCAAGCGTCTCGTTTATCACAAACCCCCCTAAAGCGTCCGCAGCAGGCCCGTACCTCGACATCTCGTTTGATGCACATAAGTTTACATGACTTGCCGAACACATATTTTGAAATGACAAGCCACACACAATGGGCTACATACATGTTATGATGAACTTCGCATCGTGCACCCTCGAAAAAGTCGTCACCGGTCGCCACTGCAACTTACTATTTTAAATATTATCTACACTTTAACTTACCAAATTAAAAAAATTCAACTTTAAATTGTTGCATTAACTTACAAACGCAAGTTAAAGTTCGATCAAGTTAAAGTTGCTGAACTTAATTTCTTCAGCACAGATTGTGTTGATATAAATTATGTGTTTCAATTATATGATTGTTCAAATGAAAAAAATCCAATACATTTGGGTTGGCATGAAAGCGAGTAAATTATGACACATTTTTATATCTGGGAGAACGATTCCCTTAATAGTCTAGTTTCTGACATTTTTATTGTTATCTCTTAATAGGAACACAAGTAAAGAAAATCGTGTTATGCGTAACACGGGGCTTACAGAGAGAGCCAAGTCACTTGAGATCCCCGGTTAGTGAAGCAAGGGCGTTAGCTAAACTAATAAACATTAAATTATTAATCATGACCTTTCCAGCCACTCAGCTAAGCCAGAGGTCCATAAGGGAGATGGGTGGAGGTCGAACTTCCTGTTTTGTCGTCACATTGCTCTTGCTCGAAGAAAGGGTGCAAGCAGACGGAACGCTCGCTGCCGTCCTTTTCTTCTCCATCTGATGATGAGAGATGACTTCCCGACAACTGCTCCTCTGTAAAAATGAACAGAAAATCTGCTGGGCATTTCACCAATTGACCCAAAAGGGAAAAATGTGTCTTTGTAATGTTCTGACTGACAGTTAATGCGTCTCTCTGAGATGAAATCATGCTTGTGCGCTATGCCAACAGAAACAAAAGCAAGACCCCCCCCCTCCCTCTCTCTCTCTCTGTCAGCACTTGAGGTTTAAGTCAAGTTTGGGGAACTACTTTTTATCCCTCCCCTAATACAGCACACACTGCCAGCTGCCAAGATAGGTTTCAAGAAAACACACTCGCATGTCGAAAACTATATCTCAGCAAGGCAGAATATATGAGTCAGAGCACTCCGATGCATTTTGCACTTATCGATGTGAACGTTTTGCAGATGACTATATTAACATAATGGCTTTCCACTTTTAATGTAGGTATAAAACTTCTAGCATTGATTTGGTCATGAACAATCCTGATATCCCGATCTTCACCAGTGACTCATCTGTGTACTCTTAAATATATAAGATTTGAAGTAGAATGTTAAAACAAAAAACTTGTTTAACGGCATTGATGCGGGTTTATATTTAAGGAAATATGAGATGTGTTTATATCTGCTCTGATTTATCCACATGCTTTCTTTTATTTAACTGTTGTTTGAAGGACAATTATTCTTTTTGTATGATAAACACAGAGCTAAGTAATGACATCATTTCTATAGTGTAATACGCTGGATGATTTATTATGAAACCATGTAGGGCCCATGCAGCTTGCTTATAAAAAGCCAAAAAACATAGTCTCTCGTGGCTTAAGAAATGTGTTAAAAAATGTGTGTGTGTGTGTGTGTGTGCACAGAGAGAAAAGAGAGAGAGAGCAGTGGAGGCAGAGATAATGGCCATTATTAATGGCAATATTAATGGCAAGACAGCACTTGCCAGCTTTCTAATGACCATTTATCATCCTTCTAGAAAATATTGATTATTGAATGAGACATGGTCAGATGAGCTAGGCAGGTTAAGCACGCCATGCAAAAAATAGTATGGTAAAAAACAATACTTATTTGCCTGATGTCTGCAAAGGCCAAAATGTGTGTTCCAGTATACAGTGTATATGTATATAGAGATGACTGCATTATCTGCTGAATGCTTCGGCATCTATTTTTACAAAACAAATGCAGCCCTACCATCTTAAAGGTACAGTGTCTAATTTCTGTAGTGTTAAAGGGATAGTTCACCCAAAAATAAAAATTCTGTCATCATTTATTCACCCTCATGTTGTTACAAACCTGTATACATTTCTTTGTTCTTATGAACACAAAGAAAGATATTTTGAGGAATGTTTGTAACCAAACTGCCCCATCAAAAGCCCCATTGGCATCCTTAATAGGAAAAAAGAATACTATGGAAGTAAATGGGACTCCCGGTCGGTTTGCAAACATTTGCTGAAGACATTGTAAGTAGTGCTTGTTAAAAAACTGTAGGCAAAATTTTAGAGTGTTTTGGGTTGTTGCGAGGGCATTGCTATGTTAAAGGGACGGGCATACCTTTTTTCCGCATCTGGCTCAGCTTTCCAAGTATACTCATCGCGTGTGGCCGCGTTCGACGTGTACGCAATAAAAATTATTTCTTATTCAAATTATTACTCTACCAGGCCGTCAGAGCAGCACAACGTCGAAACATTTACAGTACATAAAAAATTGGATAGATGAAGAAAAATAGCGGATCCACCATTGGAAACAAACAGTTTAGAACAAACAACAAGAAAACAAAGAACAGGAATCAAATATCATGGTGACAAAAATGCTCCTCAGCTTTCTGTTATTGGAAGAAGTGAAAATAAAAGACGCAAAGACGATGGTGTGTGTGCAAACGCTGTCTATTGCCTTCGTGTAAATAACATTTTCACGCGCATGCGCTGTCGTAAGCTTTGTTTATAGTCACGTTTTGGTCCGCAACGCGAGTCTCCACTGATCGGGTGCGCGTCTCAACAAACGGACGTGACATTTATAGTTGACACACTAGCTGTTGCACTATTCTTTGAACCGCCAGGGGTGACGCAAGCAATCAAGTCAAAAACAAACACAAAGAAGAGGATAGAAGTCGTCGTCCGCTGGAACAACCCTGGTGCTTCTAACATCAGAACTAATTTCTGATAAACACACACCTTACTTGTCAAATGTCTTAAGAATAGGCACCAGAGCAATGTTTGTGGTAACCGTGGTATAAGAGAAATAATTGACTCCGGTCCTTTAAATTATTTGAAAATAATGCATTGCACCTTATTTTTTTTAGAATTGATTTGACAGAACGGCATGCTGTTTGACAGATATCCGTGAAGAGATACGTCACAGGCTTGCCTGCTCGGACAGAACGGCTCGAGTTTGGTCATTTTCGGATGCGGAGCTGCGTGCACAGTTACACAACAAATAGCCGTGCACACCTCCACGCGAAATGGGGTCTCAAGCACCCAACGCGCACGACCACCCACTCCGCGTTGACGTCATTTTTGCAGCGCGCACCAGCACACCCATGCAGACGCGTCGGGTAAAATTATGTTTACTTAATAAACATTGGCTTAGAAGTTTAGGTAGCTTTTAGCATGTTAAGGGCCGGTCACACTACACATTTTGTTCTATTAACTTCCATTCATATGCATGCGAATGTGTCAGACAGGAAATGCAAGCTCGTGTGAAGATATTTTGCTGCATACCAAAGTTCAAGATTGGTAAACTCTATCCTGCGAATTCGTATCATATGAAGACCATAACCATATGTGACCAGTAGAAAACCAGTACGTCACGACAGGAACTTTATTTCTAATAAAAAGCAATGATGGATGAAGCGCTCCCCGCCCATATCCCAAAGCAACATCCGAAAAATATTATACTGCCCCATTTTCTCTGTTAGGGTGTTCTGGTATCTAGCTTGTGGTCAAAGTCCAACCCTGCGTACGAAATCCCATACTGTGAGAGTATGTACTGAATTAGATAAAGTCCTCACTGACCGTTAAAACAGTACGTATAGTAAAAATATGAGTAGTGTATCCGCCTTATTGATACATCACATGACATAAGTCGTCATAACAACAAGCGAGCCATTAACTTGATGTTAGTTTGATTAAACAAGCGCAATTTAACCATAATTTATCACAATTGTTTTCCAACTGTTTTCATTTTTGAAAATGAACACGTCACGTCCTTATTTTTTAATCATTTAAACTCAAAATCAACACGAAATGACACATAATATGTTAAATAGGATAACACAAAACAATGTGTTAAAATTAACACATTCTTTCTTAGAGTGTAGATACTATTAGATATTATTCATACTGTACTAATGAGTACATGATCCTTGTAAAACTGTTACGTTTAAACCTTCAATGAGAGGCTAGTTGTCTCTTCTACCAGGTAAAAACTGTACGATGGATCACTTTAAAATAGTGACAGCACACCTTTAGTCAATATAATCAACATAGGAGGTTCTGTCAAACAGCATGCCGGTTTTGACTATGTAAACATTTAGCAGGCTGGTGAGAAGTTATCATCTTTATAGAGGAACTCATCCACAGCTTGCGCTCTTACTGTGGGACGCATGGCTGACAAAGATGTTTCTCATCCATATAAAAATCAACCCGAAATGCAAGTCTAATATTAAGTTATTTAAGCCCATATTTATGCCACATCATAACAAAAGTGTAATTGGCTTTAACTGTAGTGCTGAAATGCTGAGACCCAAATGTCTTTGTATATTTGCGTTCCTCTTTTTATGAAAGATGATTGGGTCCAAGAAAAACACTTTCTCAAACATTTCTTCTAAAAATTTTTTTTGATAATGACATGTCTGACTAGAAGACGAAGGATTAAATACCTGTGAAAGATGGAATGATGCCAGAGGGTGGTATATATAAACAACACTGAGACGTAAGCCAACTATGCCGAGAGCAAAAGCCCTGACGGAGCAAACTCACACCTGCAAGCTTTCTGCAGCGGCCCCTATGTGCACACTCGAGGAGAAAGAGATAGTCAAGTGCTGATAAGATAAGACATTTCCCACATTTATGAGGCTAAATTGAAAACTACTGTTTGAATAGATCAGGTCCTAAATGAATTCTATGAGCTATTTGATATATATAGTAAAGGAGCACTTAATGAAGTGCACAATATGCATTGATGAATCACTTTTATACTTTTATATACCTTTTCTTTTTATCCCCCTAATCTACACTTTTCTTTTTATCAGTCATCATTAAAACCTAGATGTCAGCACTGTATTTTTAAAACACTGTGTTTACACGTAATTACTAGAAACAATAAAACCACAGAGTGGACGTTGTCCACATTGTGAGTATGTATGTACACAGACTTGCGTGTGTATTGTGGTAGGGGCATAATTTGACAAAATTGACATACAGTATAACCACCCATGGAGCAAAAATCACTGTAACAACAAATAGTTTAGTTTGTAGAAAATCATTATTTTAATAAATACGCAGTAATTTTAATAAAATCAGTTGGTCTGGAAAAAGAAAACAAATATTCTTAGACCACCTGATTTTATTATTTTTGTAGTGTTTATATTTGTGTCTGTGTGTGTGTTGTACTCGTCTGTTGTTGACAGTACACAAGGTTAAGACACACCCTGGGCTCAAAGGCCTGGGAATGAAAGGTTTGGTGGCAATACAAAATAATGCACAGTCATCACAGGTGAAAGATTTGTCGAATTATGAAATAATTTAGATTTTGTCAGAATTATAATTGGAACATTTTAATTTTTTGTGAAACGTTTCATTTGCAGAACTGGACATTTTTGGGATTAAATCTATTTTATTACTATTTAATTCCTTTAAGCAAATGTTTGCTAACTGAAAATGCAACTTCTATGATTTTAGCTTTGTGTATTACCAAAAGACACTTAGTTCCTAGGGTTAGTTAATCCCCAAAAAATTATCTTTATTTACTTAGGCCATGTTGGGGAAATTTGGCTCTGCAATAACATAATAATTGTATCAATTTCATTTAAAACACATTGACTGTCTTCACATGATGCCAGTATGTCACCGATATGTCACTAAGAGTGGTAAGGATTACTTTTGTATTACATATTTCAACTTTCAAAGTTGTGGAAACCGCTGACTTTATATACATCACAGAGCACTGGGGTTTTTGCAAAAAAAAAATTCTAATTGTCCAACATATTGGATTTGTGGTTGTTCATAGCCATAGCATGGGTGGAGTGGTTGACCCAAAAAAGCAATTTAATCACAAATTAGATATGTTCATCAAATACATTCGCTTCAAATCTGCTTAATCCCGGCCGCAGACAATTCAGAAATACCTCTTTGTTTGCAGAAACAAAATGTCACATCCATTTTTCAGCAAAGTCTCTAAGTGCACAGAAGATGAATTGGATGAATGACAGCGCGCAAAACAACTTTGTAACCGTTTTCTATGTCTTGCCCAAAGAAGTGGATTTTTTTTAAAAGTGGAGGTTTTTGCAAAAAATTTGAATGCACTTAGAGGGTTTTGCAGCTAAATACAGTCAAAATATGTTAAATAATGAAATGACTAAAGTGATATGGGAAAATAATTCATTTCCATTACTGTCTAATAACCAGTGTTGGGGAAAGTTACTTTTCTTAAAGTTATATTTTAGGGCCTTTATTTGGATGGTATTGTAGTAGAGAGTTGACAGGAAAGTGTTGGGTGGAGACAGGGAAGCAGGATCGGCAAAGGACCGCAGAGATGGAAATCGAACTCGGGTCGCGGTGACCCCACTGGCGCTATTTGTCGACACACTGACCATGGGGCTATCGGTGCCGACGAAAGTTACTTTTAAAAGTAATGCATTACAATATTAAGTTACTCTCCAAAAAAGTAACTAATTGCGTTACTTAGTTACTTTTCATGGAAAGTATATGCTTTTATTACTTTTGCGTTACTTTTTCTTACTTGGCTGAGGCTTGGTCTCTTTCAGGCCTTGCAGGTGTTTTTATGATCGCAAAAATGTCAAGCTCTGGCCTACCGTCGCGGTTTCTGACTCGAACTGTTCCTGGTCAGGCGCACAGAGTGCATAATTCTACGTTAATATGTTCAGTTTAATTCAGTACATTATCATTCTTTTTAAATTGAATTAATTAAACTGAAAAGTAACTCCCATTACTTTTTTTTTTAAAGTAACTCAAATATTAATGTGTACATTTATAAAGTAATGCGTTACTTTACTCGTTACTTCAGAAAAGTAATATTACGTAATGCGCGTTACCTGTAATGCGTTACTCCCAACACTGCTAATAACCTTTTTATTGCCATTAAACTTAAATTACTGAAGCTAAGCATAAGAGCCTGATTAAAACTTTAATTTACAAGAAACCATGTCAGACGCACTTAGGGGCCGATCACACCAAACGCGTTTAATGCAGTTGCAGGCGCCTTCCTTGAATAATTTTCTATGGGCAGTGAGCAGTATGCGCGCTGTTTATCTGTGCCGAACCCCTTGCGTTATTTGTCGCCTACCGCAGCACGTACTTTTGAATGAGCGCTGAGAGCAGAAAACCGCTTGATGTCATTCGCGTCCTTCCATTGTCCAATCGAATAAGGGGAACGGCGGGCCTTCCGTTGTTGTGACAAAAGTTTACAGTTGCTTGAAACAACTGGACTGCACGCGCTCACTGTCTCCTGTGTGTTTGTGCCGACTCGGTGGTTGCCTAGCAATATAAAAAGCTGCTGCACTGCTCTTTTTTAAAGTGACCAAAACAAAGGCAGTGCAGCACGCCTTGCGTTTCTAAGTGTTTAAAACGCGTTTGGTGTGATTGGGCCCCTAGATGGGTTTAGATGCAAAACTTTCACATTAATGATGATTACAGTGATTGTGCCATTCATTGACATACAACAGTGGTTTTCCTGACCTCTTCACAAAGTTCATTCGGTAGAAAATTGTACAAGGGCCAATTAGCAATGACCGATCCTAATAAATAATTCAAAGAACAAGATTACCTGTTGAAGATTAGTTGCAACAACCTATGATTATAGAAACCAAAAAAGCTTACTCTTCAAAGTTACGATTTGTTCCACTTGTCAATCATTCTTAGCTGAATTTAGTATTTCTCCTGCAGCAGAAAGTGACAGCTAGATTACACACACGTATGACCTGAGCTGATGATTACGCACCTAATTCTTCAGTAGTCAATCAAAAAGGTGAAAAATTCAACACCTAAAAAAGGTAACCAGGTCGACTCTAATACAGTATAAAATGGGTTATAGCACAAATTTCCCAAACTTTTGTCATTATCGCCTTGATGGCAATGCATTAGTTAAATGAAGCGTTTATCTAACAGCAACAATGAGACAATAAGTAAAAAGCATTAGTCCGGTGCTGACAGGAGCTTCCTTAGTGGGCTGCCTCACCTTAAATGAGTGTGTTTACCCTCACTGTGTTTGAAGTTTGTGTTTATTTCCCTGTCTGTCAGAGATGGTCATTTAACAGTTCACACACAGACTAACGCAAACATACGCATGCTAAAACACACGCCCCGCGCGGCAACACATTTACTCACAAATGCAAAATATCCAACAAACAACATTAATGGATCTCCGTTCAACCCAAGCGTTTCCAGCAAATATGTCCTCCATACAGGATACACTCAACCATAAACTTACCAGCCCCGATGAGATCACTTCTAGGAAGATGAACCCTGTTAAAGCCAATAAAATCGCTTATTTTTAAGGACGAGCATGTTTTAAAAACACATTGCCAAACCTCTGTCAGAAAGAATCGAAAACTCTTGCGTCGACTCGTTTTGCTTACATTCCATCTTAAACTCGCCATTACAGTCAAATCAAGAACATTTTATTCTTTAGCATGCATAGATCTCATAGATAACCGCTCTGTACGAACTGAAAAAATCCCCTTTGTAGGACTGGTAAAACCAGACATGGGGGAGAGCCAAAGAAAGACATGCAAACAGATGCACAAAGCACATAGACAAACACACACTAGCACAAATGCACACATTGCCATAGACTCTCTCTCATAATCCGTCACCTTCAGAAACCTGTATTATGAAAGGACACATGTCCCTTTTCTTTCCGTATCCTCTTTCTGATATACCCAAATCATGAGTGTCGCCCTGTCCATCCTTTATAAAGAATAGACCTCATTGTAACTGGGCAAGGGCAGGGGCAGGTGCTTAGTGGTAGCCCCCAGGCCACAGGTTCAGATGTATTAGGAACATATGGAGGGAAGGGTGGAGGTTGCATAGGGGTTGGGATGGGTTGCTTCTGTGCAGTCGCAATACCACAAAGGATTCATTCATGGCCATAGTGTTCGACATGTGGAGATGCCACAAGCGACGAAACAGACAGCGGGCAGAGTTCGTGTCCGCAGTTTAGAGGAACAATGATCCACACTTCACATTTTGAATGCAAGGGTGGTGATCACAAAGTAATTAAATGGATGATGGACATGTTGTATTTGGATCCCCCGAAGCAGCTTTGATATTTAAATATTATATTAATTATTAAAATAGTGCACTGGTTTTCATTGCATGTGTTTCCTATCATCTGCTGGTATTACAGTCACAATTATGACTAACCCAATGAAAAACTGCATCCGACTCATACACATGGACTTCGCTAAAAGACAAAACTCACCAAGAGTAACAGCACTTTTTCAATTGCGAAGCAAGAAAGATAAATTAAATAAAATGTGTGTGTGGGTTTGTACATGCGTACGTGCTGACAAATATGGTCATGTGACAGTGATTGATTGTTAAAAGTGACTGATTTCATCATACCTTGATTAGAGATAACACCCTTATAAAGAAAATGTGGAAAATAAAACACGCCAATATGAAAATAAAAACAGAAGACATGCAGAACGACTAAGCGTACAATGATTTGTGATGTTCACCACAAAAAAAAACTAGAAATTAACTGATAATCAGCCTAACAGACAGTAAGCAACAACAACAGGCGTGTTTTAAGGCACAAAGGCAACACAGTGGACAATTTACAGCTGCAAGCCGTCATAAGCTAGCTGTGAATACCTCAAGGTTACGCAAAGGTTGTATACTGATGTTCGTAAAGCGCCATAAACACAAGTTCATGACAGCTCTCCTCATTACACGTCCGTTCCTGATAGCGCTGTAGATCCAAGACTTAGTTTACTGCTGTAAACCGGGCCACGCGCCCCCATGAGCACTGGGCAGCATAAATACCGGTACCTACGTACCACCCTCATACCAAAGAGCATGTGAATACTCGGTTGTGCACAGAGCTGCTGCCAGGTATTCTGTTTGTGCTGCGTTTAATTTTAGGGATGCAGTCACGTCAAACTCCCTCTGCTTTTGTGTAAGAGGTTTCTAGGGCCTCCTGTCAGCTGTTGCCGTTGTTGGCTCCGATACAAAACTTCAGTTTCCAGTAAACAGCATGACAAACTGAGAAACAAAGTGTGCGATGAAGAGGCAGAGCATGTCTGACAAATAAACGAACGGATATGCTCTTAAAAATAAAGACTATTCTAGGTTATTCTCTGCAAAGAATCTTTTGTGGATATGAAAGGTTCTGCAGATGTTAAAGGTTCTGTATGGAACCATAAAGCCTGACAAAGAACCTCTAACTTTTATTTTTAAAAGTGTAGACAGTTGAGAGGCACAGTGCAACATTTAGGATTCCCAAAATGTTTGGTTCTTACAGATCACGCCATACAAAGATAACCAATTAGCTTTTACAGGCTGCATTTGGTTGTTGTATTATTCATATTGCGATATTAAGGTCAGGTGCCCCATTTGTTTAAGGTGGACAGTAATGTTGGATATCTCTGAACTGAGATGGTACGTGTACTTAAAAGGAGGGTTCTTTGCAGTGATGCCATTTTTGGTCCCAAAAACAATTTCTTTGTCAAATGTTCCCAAAGGAACCATTTCTTTCAAACCTTTTTATAAATCCTTTCTCCACTGCAAGAACTTTTTGTGCAACAGAAAGGCTTTAAAGGTTCCTTATATATCATCTGGCCTATCATCGAAATATGTTTTGGATGTCTATGAACGTGCAAGACAGGTGCAAGTAATTGACATATGAACTAAATTTAAATGTTGTCAATGTCAGCTAGGGTGAATAGCATAATATTAATATTGCTGCTATTGTGTTCTGTACAAACATTTGGACAAATTGTTGGTATTAATTTTTTTAACAAAATGCTAAGCCAACAGACCCTTCAAAGGGATAGTTTAGCCAAAAATGAATAATCATTTATTCACTCTCATGTTGTTGTTACAAACCTGTGTAAATTTCTTTGCTCTAATGAACACAAAGGAAAATATTTTGAGGAATTTTTGTAACCAAACCATTTATAAGTCCAATTCACTTCCATAGTATTATTTTTTCCTACTATGGAAGTGAATGATGCTCATGATCGGTTTGGATACAAACATTCCTCAAAATATCTTCATTTGTGTTAAATTTATACAGGTTTGTAACAATATGAGAGTAAAATCATTTTTGGGTGAACTATCCTTTTAAATTGAACCAAATGTTAAATAATTGTATGCTATGTTACAACAGTAAACCATGCAACGCCACCTAAACTAAATGTTACACTTTTACACAGTTCTGTGTGTTTATCAAAGTGGTGCAGCCGTACCTAGCAGTCCAAAGGGGCATCACACATCCATACCCTATTATATGTGCTGCTCTTGCAAGGACAGCGTTTCATCAAGCTTGTTGAACACACCTAAGGTAAGGTCAACCAAGTCAATGTTATGTTTATGAATTTGCTTAGTGTAACATTTTGAAAACCAATGTCAGCCTGCTATGGCTAGGTACTGTAACAAAGTTGGTGTGTACAAGGAATTCAAAACTTGATGTTTTCAAATAATGTACTAAAGCAGCCTGTAGTCAGTTTGTTTCACTCTTGCAGCTGCAGTAATAAAATAGGATAAAATGCAATCAAAAAGATCAAACAGCATGCACTGGAACAGCCTAAACATGCACTAGCAAGAAAAGGAGTTAAAAAAACTTTCAAATTGCAAAAAAATGTGTTAGGTGTGTTAGGTGCATTGATGTTGATTGATATTTGTTAATTGTTATTCACTGCAGCATAGTTTCACTTTTGTTTAATAATTTTTGAAAACAAACATATAGCCTACATGTAAACTTAATGTACCAAGAAACTCTTTGTTTGGTCCAGAATCATTAAATATCTCAAATGAGTTTCACCACGTACATATTAATTAACTACATTTTAAATAGCGTTTAACCTTGCACAGAGGTCCTGAGGACATCAACATTTAACGTTCAGAAGACGTCGTAAATAATTTCATACTCAGAGAAAATCTTTTCTCTCATACCTGGGAAACACATCTTCTGCACGTTTCTTTGCTTAATGGTTCGCTTACCTTGCACAGGTACCAACGTTATAAACTCCACGCCTGATAGACGTTCCCAGGGCAAACATTTGCCTTCGCGTACTCGCTCCTCCCCGCGGAGTCCCGGCGGCGAATCAAAAACGCGCACCCCACTCGCACTCCTTTTCAACGTGGGCTGTGGAGTTAAACTTGTGGTGGAGACGCGAGATCTTATCCACAGCAGTTACCTGATCGCGCTAGGATGGAGGGGCGAAACCCGATCGCCTGATGTGCTGCCTGAAACCCATAGGAGTGACTTATCAGGACGCGTTAAAAATGTCTTCTTCCTCGAGCGAGGTCATTGGTGCCGATGAGATCAAGAGGGAGAACGCAAGAGTACTGGAGAACCGTGGGAGTGTCAAGCTGTCACCGCTGGACCCCGCGGAGTTGTCTATGGAGAATACAACTTCAGTCTCGTCCATCGATGGAGTCCGAGCCGAACTTTTGGACTGCGCACCGGGCTCCCTGGCTTTCTCCCCCGAGCAGGTTGCGTGCGTCTGCGAAGCGCTGCTGCAGGGTGGAAACGTGGAGCGCTTGGCGAGGTTCCTCTGGTCACTGCCGCAGAGCGACCTGCTGCGGGGCAACGAGAGCATCCTTAAAGCGCAAGCCATAGTTGCGTTTCACCAGGCGCGCTACCAAGAGCTGTACTGTATTTTGGAGAATCACAGTTTCAGTCCGTCAAACCACTCGTCTCTCCAGGATATGTGGTACAAGGCGCGTTACACCGAAGCGGAGAAGGCGCGGGGTCGACCGCTGGGTGCCGTGGACAAGTATCGCTTACGCAGGAAATATCCTCTGCCTCGGACTATTTGGGACGGAGAGGAGACAGTGTATTGTTTTAAAGAGAGGTCCAGAAATGCCTTAAAGGATATGTATAAACGAAACCGATATCCCTCTCCGGCCGAAAAACGAAATCTGGCAAAAATAACAGGACTGTCTCTGACGCAAGTCAGCAACTGGTTCAAGAACAGGAGACAGAGAGATCGAAATCCCTCCGAAGCGCAGTCAAAAAGGTAGGACACAGTTTATATTTACGCATATTTTAGTGATTTTATCCAAAGCGCAATGCATTGAAGCTACAGGCATTTTATTAGTATGTGTAGCCTATTCCCTGGGAAACGAACTCATGACCTTGGTGCAATGTTTTACCAGTTGAGTTACAAGAACACACTATACGTCAAGTTATTTGTGTGGATATTATGCATTAGTTTAGGAGGCTCTTAGTGAAAATGGATGCGAGAACGCGCACTGATCTGGCCGTGGGCACGTTTCGTCAGTGTTTTGAAATACGAAGCTTAAATGAGGTGTAGTTTTTACAAACCTTGAGACCGTGACGCCTTTAGTTCGGCCCACACACAAGCCTCTATTTTATAAACTGGATAAGTATTCAATTAAACGTGTCGCATTAATTGGATAAGTAAAACAAAGACCCGACAAACATTTTAACAGGCAAAATACAGTCAAAACAGACCCTCGGTTTACCTTAGATATCATCAGTCATTACATTACCATAGCCATTGTCTGTGTTTGTTTCTGGATTTGAAGCCCATTGTCCCACCCTGATAATCAGACAGAGAGATCTCCACTCAATCTCCTGACGTGCCCAAAATCCTCTTCACAGCTTGAGGCTCTGAAGCAGATAAGGACGGATCTGTATGTGCAAACTTCTTGTTTGCTTTACAGAGTTTCATGCTGCGGTAGAAAATAGTTTTAAATCATCCCGCATGTGTTGCTTTATCATATACATAAATTCAAAGTCTTGTAAATAAGGGAAGTCAACTTTTTTTCCGTATGGGTCAGGATTGCTTTGACGCCGAGATAAATACTTATTGTGTGAACGGAGATGCTCATGAACTCCATATGTGCGCCGTATGGATGAAGAAACACTAACGGCTTGTCGTGTCAATAAGATCTTTGTATAGATGACTTGGCTGTTCTGGTCTCTGGACGATGCACCCGCAGCTGTCATGGTCTGTAAAGAGACCCACCAAATGCCTCCAAGAGCCAAGATGCTTTTATCTGTTTTTTGACCCCAGAGGGCAAGAGGTCCTCTCTGGAAATGATGACTGAGATATTTGCAGATTGTTTTTATTGTGAATACGTTTTTTAGAGCAGTACTTTTTATAGAGATGAACTACTGTTAAACATTTGGAGTATTATGGATTTGATAAGGTCTAATTTATTCTGTTTTATTACATTATAGTGCATAAGTGCTGCTGATGAAGCTATTAGTGGATTACCATAAAACCAAGATAATTGTTTTAAATTTGTATGCAATTTTTCCATATTGAAATATTGAACTATTTTTTTTAATTCACAGATTAAGGTGCAATGTTACAACTTAGTTCTCTTTTTTGCAGCCAACACAGCTTTGCAATGAATATGGATAATTTTCATAGTAGAATCTAAAATGGACAAAATAATTAAAAACAGAATTTGGGGTTTTTACATAAATGCATTTTATGTAAACACCAACAACTATGCTTTGAATTTGTTGACAATTAATAACATTAGCTGAATCGGTTTCTTACCAGACTGAGCATTAAGAACACAAGATTATTCAATAAACTACTCGTTTAATTCTATCATCACTTCATCTCCTGCCCGCTGTACTTCCCCTCCATCTCTGTTTTTGCCTCATGGTTGAGTAGAAGTGTTAACTCACAACAGAGTTAAGTATCTTTGACTAACGCACAAAGATCTATTGAGTCCTAGTGCAAGAACCAGCAAACTAGATCCCAAACCTGGATCTGCAGGATCATAGTTAGATAAATAATTTCTGGTGTAGTAGGCAGGATGATTGTTTGGACAAAGGACAAAGATTTTGGTTTTAACAAGGTGATTGATCTGTTTCATAAACCACATGTCTTTTTTCAGTGAGTCAGATGGCAATCACAGTACAGAAGATGAGTCCACTAAGGGCCAGGAGGATTTGTCACCACGTCCCCTGTCAAGCGGCTCTTCAAGCTCAGTCACACATGGAACAGCCCCCCCTACGCTTTATTCGGATGGAGGAACGACTGTCATTCAACAGATCGGAGATGTTAAGATGTCCTCACATGCAGCTGGAGGAATGGGTTTTAATGGCGACCTGGCAAGTGTGAATGCTCACTACATCAATGGTGGAGCCTATGTTCAGTCCCATAGTAACAATGCTCTCCTCAATGGACTTGGTGCCACAGGTGGCCATTTCTTTTCTCATCATAGCCAGGAGAGACTGTTGGGTGGGTCTTCTGTGTCATATGCTCCTTTCTCAATGGGGGTCTCTGAAACGTCCTCTGGAAAGCTGGAGGCCATGCAAACTCTCGTTTCCAGTGGTGAAGATGGAGTCATTTCTTCGGTGGTCTCTTTTGCTTCTGCCCCATCCACACCATCCACTACCTCAGGAGCTCTTCATCTTAGCGGTTACAGTGTAGTCAACCTCCCAGGTACTGAAACAACAATGGGTCTTCCTCCTCTGATGCTTGCACCATCCTCTACATCATCAAATCATGGTAGGAAGGCCTTTGCTATGTTATATATATTTGTTAAACATGTGACCCTGTCTGTGAAATCAAATTATGAGAGTAGGATTTCACTCATTGATTTATTTACTCAGTCAATATTAAATAGATCAAGGTTATATTTTCACCGAAATGTTCTTTACATTATGAAAAAGTCTTGGTTTGGGTTTTCACAGACTGAATCTCATATGCATACATATGCTGTGTACTGTAAATGTCGTCCTTTATGATTTATTTTACAATCCAATTGGGTACAGAAAGAAGTTGTAATTTTTCCTGCCACTTTTGATTTGAAACTGCAGACTCTGCTTCTCCGCGTCTCATGCATATTTCTTTGAAGATACAATTACAATGTGTAAAGTAGTCAGAACACTTCTAGTAAGCTCATAAGAGCGGGGTAATTACATCATCACTTTGGAGAATACTTTGACGGCACATTGTATATGGATAAGCTCGCCAAAAGTAACCGCAGTGCTTGGTGCAAAAAAGCTGAGGTCTCGCTAGAGAGCACAGAGGGTCATGGCCGGTTGGAGTGTATTGTGGGTAAAATCGTGAGAGGCATGTGGGGGTCCAGGTCAACTGGCTAGAGGATCATACCAAATGCAGGCCTCTCAACACTGTCCCCACCTCCTCTCCATGGCCCTAACCACTCACTAATGGTTCTTTCCATGAATATTTTATGGCCACATCAATAACAGCAAGGCTAGCTGTGTTCTGCTCCTCTCTCGCTCGTCTGTTTTATCCTTTAATATGCAGTTTACGAGCCACATAAAAACAAACCCACCCCTGGCTGAACTTTTGATTTAGAAGGAAAACAGTTGAGCACAAACGATCCAGCAAGAAAATGAAGATATTAAAATTGTTTAGCCAAAACCCTGTTTCCTTCTGCTCGTAATTTAAAAGGCAATTCAATAAAATAAGTCTTCATAAAAACGCAAAGTTTGATGTCCAGCGCCTCACTCAAAAATACAAAGAAACAATAGCAATTTCCTTTTAGTGGCGTTCTCGTCTCTGTAGTAAAGACTGGGGAGATATGGTTTCTGAACAATAGCAGAAAATCCAACGCTATCTCATGGCAATTCGTACGTATTTTATGAGTTGAGTAATTCGTACGACCACATTCATACATTTCTGTACGATTTGCCTTGACCCCTGTGTCATTGGGGTTAGGGGTGGGGTTTCAAAATGGTTTTTTATGATAATCGTACACTTTTGCATGATTAACTTTGTACGAATTCATAGGAATTAGCCATCTCGTAAAATATGTACAAATTCTCGTGAGATCAGGCTGGAAAATCTAATGGTTTTGGATTCCAGCAGTCTTCTCCAATAAGCAATGCTTGGGGAAACTAAAAAAAAATCATTAAAAATTCTCAAGATTTTTTGGCACAAAATTCTAAAGATTTTTGTGAGATGTAAAGAAAACAAAAAATTTGGTTCTAGTTTTGAGAAAGTAGGTATAGGGGGAGTACGGGGTGTGATTGTTTATCAGACATTTGTGCGAGCCTAATGGAAGAAAAGTGTCGGGCCACAAGCCAGAAGCTGTCACTGCAAGAGACATGTGCCAAGAACCACATTCTAGAATTACAAGGAAATCATAGCGAGTCTAACCGCAAACAGAAAAAGAAAAAGGTGTTTCATTTTACAGTTCACTAGAAAAGTTCAGAGCAAAAGAAAGAGAAATAAAGAGAGAGAGAAAAACAAGCGAATCACTTGGGATAGAAATTAAAGAGTCTTCTCTGGATAAACGTATCGCACCTTCGCCTCTCTCTCTTATACATTCAGTTGTTTTAAGTGGTAATGGTTATAGCAGCTATATAGCCAGCTAAAAATTGCATTACACGGGGGGAGGGAGTCTGGTTTATCTGGTTTGGCCCGGTCAAAGTGTTTCGGGTTACCTTGAAGTCACAGCACAATATATTCATTGGTTTAAAAAGCAAAAAAAGTAAAAAAGTCAAATCTTGAGCATGATGAGAACAAACCAAACTAAGTTTGTTGTACATTTGTTCCCCCACAGGCTCGGCTCCTTTGGGCAATGTGGTCAGCAACTCCCCCCAGCACTCGAGCCAAACTCTGCTCTACACCCAGACCGTCAAGCAGGAGCCTTTGGACGTGGCTGGAAGTTATACCTATCCCTCTGAAATACCCCTGGACCAAGGCGGCAATCTGGGCTACACAGCCTCCCTCTTCCTTTCTTCAAATCTTGGCTCTTCTTCATCCACCAGTGGTTCTCTCGGCCCTACAGTCACAGCCACCGTCACCTCTGCTCTCTCCGGCTCAGAAGTCCACCACACCCTGAATCAAACTGGACGGGGCCTCCAGGAAAACAATGGAATTCTGTCCTCAGACTACGGATCCCGAGGTGTCCGGTTGTCCCTGTCCAACAGCCTGCCGGTCCCCGCTAGGCCAGGAGAAGGTCCGGTTAGGGTTGTTTGTGGAGATCTGGACATGGAAGGTAAAGAGCTGGCTAAGCTGCAGACCGTACAAATGGAAGATGACGGAAGTGACCTATGATTTGTGCATTAGCAATCAAAACTGGTTTTGTCGCATTGCATCGTGGCGTAATAACAAGGACCCCGCAAGCACAAATCAAAGCTTCAAAGCCTAATGGTGGATTTTAGTAGTGAAACAATGTGAACAGTGCCTTTTTGTCCTAAGTTGCACTAAGAGGGCTGCAAACATACCAGGCAATGCACTGACCTTTTGAAGATTATTTAGCTGCACTGTCTTCACGCTCACCTCATAAAAATATAAGACTGAAAGACGGACCCATTAAAGCACAATGCAAATGTGCTCTGAATCAAAATGCAAAAACTGTAGCCTTACAGGAATTTCTTTTAAGAGGACGTTATTGAAGCACATGTGTTTTTGTTGTTGTCGTTGTTGGTCTTTTGTATTTAAATTCTTTAAGTGTGATTATACAAATGCGATAAAGCTTATTTTGTTATGTTTGACTTTTGAGGATTTTTGTGTTATAATTTTTGTGATTCAAACTTATATGCATTGATACGCATCCCGGTGTGGAAATTGTTTTTTTTTTTAAATATGTAATCTTTAGCGAAACGTGCCTTCCACATAAACTGTCAATATGCAAGGAAGCGATAAGAGCGAAGTTAAACATGCATCTTATTTGTTCGCAAGAAATCATCAAAAGTAATTCAAGTATGGAGTGCTTGTTTTTCTCTGTTGTATTTTCAAATGACTTGGACGTGTTGATATGTCTACTTCAGTTTCGGTTCACACTTTCTTTAGAATTAAGCCCAACACAGAGTTTGCCGCAGGACGCCCAAATATAAATATACAAACATATGCACTGTACATACTGCAAGAACCATGAAAAACTTCAAACGTACGTACGTCCTGCTTGAAAGATAGCTATTTTTCTAAACCCTCCCACCCTATTAAATATTTATATTTGTACATATATAATGAATGATCCATGAGTTGTCTATGTCATATACACCAATGTCTCACGTTAGAATCCTTAGTCTCAACTTGTGACATCACCTGAAATCTTTTATTGGAAGCACCAGGTAAGATGCCTCACGCTTTTAACCAATATCACGTGTGACGTCAGTCTTCAGGATACCCAAGACTCTCCATTTAACAAGATTAGGCTACGGCTTGGACCCCCTGGATGGCTGGCTGTGATCTCAGACATTACTAATGCATGAATGTACACATATGCAGAGCACTACAGATCAGGGTTGTGTTCTCACCAGGGGCGTCCTCTATGATCGTCTGCCAAAGCCTGGCAGCTGAACACCCCCACTCGGTCTTACAGGGTGTCATATGGTACCTGTCATTACTCAAAGTAAAGGTCATCCAAAAAGACAAGAGTATATGAGGAGAAGTTACATATCCTTATTAGATTTCCTGAATCTTTGTCACATGATCTGACAGAAATAGAATTTTGGCTAGGACATCGGGGCAAAATCGGGGCAAGGCATAATTTGTGACTGTTTATGAAGAGGCGATGACAGATTTTTTTTTGATATTATGATGATCATTAATCAGGATTCTGCTAAGGTTTGTTAGCACTGCTTTGGTAGCTCATTGCTTTATTTACTTCAAAACGAAATTTTTGATTGTAGAAACATGAGTGGGACAGTCTGTGTACTGTCGTGGGAACGTTTCCTTCTCATGCACAGTCGTCTACCAAGTGCCGTGTGAGTCAGCGCTTACTAAATGCCGCCCAGGTAAGATTTTCTGTCTTGCACAAAGGAAAAGACAAAAAAGCACATTGGGCAAAGAATCTATTGTTACCTGCCCAAAGGTGACCTTGTCGCCTAGGGCACTAGATTAGATGATTACCAGGTATCAGATAACGCCTCCTGGAATATTGAAGGGTAAGAAAGCGCCATTGTCTGGGGCTTTGAGCAAAGAAGCGATGGCCGCAAGAAAAAGGGACATGTGTGTTTCATGTCCCCAATTTCCACCTGGCTGACTATGTGTCACTTTGTGTTTTATGAGAAACGGTATTATGTTGCTTTTACAGTATTATTTCAATACAGATATCACACCATCATCTTGTATGAATAGGGTGAATTATTGAGTTACCTTACAAAAGGCACAGAGAAGAAGAAAACATTTTTCCATTTAATTCGCTATCCAATTTCACCAAAAGAATGAAGTAAAGATAAGGTCGCTTAATGTGAAGCATATCAAACATCTTATGAGAAAAGCACTTCAAAATCATAAACAGAGTTCAAGGAATTTTAACAGACTTGTTTTTATCACATGACGTAAAAATAGGTTCACGCTGCAGCAAAAAGAAAAGCAATGTTCTGTCCACGTTTTTAAACGTAGTGTTAAAGATACCAATAAATTTTGGGAGAGACGGGTCGTAAAAATGAAGGAATCCTGCAGAAGTGGGCTTATTAAAGAACCTGACCCCTGACTTTTTCTATAGAGGTTTCAAAGTGTGACATTTAGTAAGGCACAGCAGACTCTGTGGCATATGTAACCTGACCCTCGTGCCCACTGCGCCACAGCACTATACACTGTGCTAATGTGAGGTCAAGGGGCAACTGGGTCTGGGACCCACCACTTGTACACTCCCTCTTAAATCTAGGGAGCAGGGATTCAGTGGGGCCACATTTAGGGTTTGTTTATGAAGACGCTGGGCAAAAGAATGCATGAGTATGTGTTTAAGAATGGATGTCCACAAAAATTGCTAATAATTTTATACACATAGTCAATAATTAGGGGTTATATAAAAGTATATTATATAACCATATTTCATGAACACACAGACACACGCACAGATTTTGTTCTATCACTAGAACATCCGAGCCAGCAGGGGTCAGTGCTAAATGACCTCCATTTTTATAATCCATTAATATTGTGAGAGATGATCATAATTATACATTTGAAAATGTTGATAAGAAAGGATCACATCTACAAAATAACTATTGTAAAAAATAGCCCTTTCCTGGTAAATTAAAGTCATTTAATAATATTTTTAAATTCATCTGAATATTTAAATTTTTATATCCTCTTCACCTGTTTGTGTCATTCAAATAAGTGAAACAATAAGCTTTGCATTTGAATTTTTCAGGATATGTTTATTTAAAATCCATTTAAAATCCATTTATGGATGGTGAAATAAAACACATAAACAAGACATTATCTACAACAGTGGTTCTTAAACTTTTTCTGCGTGCGGCCCCCCTTGTGCATGGTGCATCCCTTTGCAAAACTTACATTTTTTAATTAAACAAAACATATTAAATTATACAACATATTGCTGTTGATTGGTGGCCTTGGTTTTTTAGGTTTTAGGTTTAATTACACAGAAATTATGATAAACGAATGCATTTTATAAAATGGCATAAAACTGGGCCCCGTACCATCTCGCAGCGCCCAGGCCCCGTGACGTCATTACGCCCATGCATTAGTGCTCGTCAAAAAGTTTTAAGAACCGCTAATCTACAACACTAAATTAATAAAAAAAACATCCAGACTTTAGAAAATAACTTTGGTAAAATTTAAAAACTGTTTTATTGTAAAGTACTTAACATACTAGCAATAAGCTTTGATTAATGACCCTTAAGAAAAAAAAACAATTAGCTTAAATGAGCTAAAGTGATGTATTTGGTGAATTAAGGTAATTTGGGACAACACTTCAGACCACCTATAGCAAATGAGATCAGCATAACCCATGATTATGTTAACATAAGACTGCTTGTGAGGCCAGATTACATTCATTTATCCAATGATGACTACAATAATTAAAAGTCCAACTTCCGCCTTTTTGAATGAATTACCTCTTCATAAATGATTAAGAATATTAGACTTGTGAGATTTGTTAAAAATGCTTTATTTTAATCAGCATTATTTAATTAAATCAAATTAAATGATAATTGAAAAACAATCGTTTTAGTCATCTCAGATTAATGGATTATTTTGAGCACAGTTGAGCAGATTGCATGAAAATGGAAGTTTTGTTGTGTTTTTGACACAGAACTGTAATTCTTTTAGCATGCTTATAAATATATGAATAGACATTTCTGCAGTTTTACAACATCTGATTTAATTTTTTACTAATTACTAACTCTGATTTTCTTGTACAATTTAAAAATAAAACGACAAAAAAAACAGAGTAGGGATTGTTTGGCCAGCTATGAATATGATTAAAGCTCATTTTAGAAGAATGATCTCATTGTATACATATTGTATAAGGTATACCGTGATGTATTTTTGAGGGAAGCAGTTTATGGTTTGTTTACCATCGGTATGTGTGCAGGAGTTAGCGTCGACCTTGCCAACCCTCGCCTTTAGGCCATAAAAGAGCACATCTTGAAATGATCAAGGCCTGAGAACGGGCACGGCCTTTCGATTTCTGAGGTTTAGGAGGGGGCGCGCCGCAATGTGCTGGAGACATTACGACAACCCGCTCGCCGTCAATCACAACCCTGCAGCTGATACTTTATACTATACTGACGAATAGACCTTAATGTCGTTAAATTCAATAAAGTCTCATACAACAATAGAAAATTTGTTACGAATTGGAAAACCACCGTTACAAACGTATAAAACTTAAATCCAATAAGAAATAAGGTGATCAAAATGTCATAAAATAAAAAATTTTCTTGGCGATACGCCTTTAAGTAAATATATTTAATTGATGTATGTTTGCAAAGTTGGTACGTCGACACGTTTATTTTAAAATCACAAAATGAAAAATATTGAAATCAAAATAGGCCTACGTAATTTTATTTATTTGTATTTTAAAATTTTGTAATATTTTTTATTTATTTAAACATTTTAAAACTGCAAGATTTAAAAAAGTATTATTTGTGTATTGGGTGATCCTTCAAGACAGACAGATGGGGCAGCTTTCATTAGCCGGTTTCTCGCTGACCCTTCAGAGACAGTGAGCAAAAAAAGTTGTTTTCACAGGTGTACGGATTGACAGCTAAACCGATTAAGTCCTCGTTTCATCCCAAAATTCTGAGGCCGAAAATGAGCTTGCAAAATCATTTCAGTTTGAAACAGAAGGAACAGGGGAAGCTCCTAAAGTGTAGTCTACATAAACGACCCCTGCTTGGAGAGTGCTTTAATGCTGCCTTAAACATGAACGCTGCGTCTAAATTAAATTAAAAAGAGGTGCTCCATTCTCGGTGAGTGATTGTGAGTTTTGCGTCGCCGTGGTGTCAGATTGCAGATCTCGACGTAGATAAAGAAACGCGATCTATGCCTTAAAACAACGTCTGGATGGCAGAACCTCGACGAACACAGAACTCATTTACTAATGCACCGGTTTTAGATTTCACTGTACCGGGAGAGAGAGAGAGAGAGAGAGAGAGCGAGGGAGAGAGAGAGAGAGAGAGAGAGAGAGAGAGAGAGAGAGAGAGAGAGAGAGAGACTGTATATACGAGCCAGCGGTATATACAAATCAGTTATGTGCCATTTATTCACAGTGTCTGATGTCTTTATCTTAAATGAAAGTAAACACAATAGAAAAATAATTAAGCAATTTTATATATAGAATATTTATAAACAAATTACACATCTAGCCCAACCCACATCTAAAACAACCCAAAGTGCAAGCTAAAAATATATGTATGTGTATGTTTATATATGTATTTTTGACATATTTGAGATGACTGCCAAAACTGTCCCTATTGAGGTGAAATCATCAAGTTTAACCATTTTTTCTTTATTTTGAAATTCAAATAAACATCTGATGCAGGGCAATTAAACTGAGTAAATGGCTTTGCTATTCTCTATAAATGGATCTCGATCATTTACAATCGCCATTTCAGGGATCGTACCAGGCTTGGGCGTTCGGTCGAATAATCTGAAGAGCCGAGGACGCGTGTTATCTGTGTCAAGCATTAGGTTATCTTACCAGCTCGAGAGGATGATTGTTTTTAATGGACCTCCAAGTATCTTTGCGTGTATCTGGACCTTGCGCACAGCGTGTGCCCTTGACAATAAGCACAAGCCAAGCCATAAAATGAAAATAGCCGTGTACCAATTACCTGTGTGACAATTATTACACCCTTAAGTGCTATCTATAAAATACTCGCTAGCATTGTTTTTGTACTCTACACTTAAAAAAAAATTGCATTTATTCATTTATATCTAGGAATTTATTCCTAAAGCAACAAACTATAAAACCTTGTCAGTTTTATAAAAAGTAAGAATGAAATGGTTCTTCTAAGAACCTATGACCGAATGGTTCCTTAGGGAACCAAAATGATTCTTCTATGCCATCGCTGTGAATAACCTTTTGTAGCACCTTTAAGAGATTGTGTAGCAATTACCTATATGACAGTTATTACACTCTTTATTGTTATATATAAAACACACTTTAATATGCAATTGTTTTGTACTTCGTTCTCGCAGCGATGCTATAGGAAAACATTTGTGTTTTTCCGTATGTACCGTTTAATTAAATGCAATTAATTGGAACCAATTCTTTCTTATCTTATGAAGAACCCTTTGTGTGCATTATGGTGGAAATTAGGGGTACGTAAGGAACTATACTGTCAAAAAAAAACACTCTTGAGAGTGTCAAATAGAAAAGAAACGTCTTTTCTCTTTAAAGTTTATAAATATAATTAATCGCCGTCTATCCTGATGTCTTTGTTTATAATATATGATTCAGATTTGGCAAACCAACAACGTTTGCTTAATAACATGTAAAGGCTGTATGGTGAAATGTGAGTAAATGCTACCTTTAGACAGTTGCTATAATTGATTAGTATCGAGGTGCCCGTCTCCCTCAGGTAGAACTGGAGACGGGGGATCCAGTTTCAGACCACCGAGTCCCCGTGGGAGGAAATGGAAGCAGACTTCTCTCCACACTGCTGCTGGGGATAGGGCAGATGGAGAGCCAATCAGCAGACGCGCAGTGCTCTTTTAGCGCGACATGACTCGATAGTGAGCAAACTGTCTTGAACAAACACCCAAAACTTCACGGCTCGCGCAGCGCACGTCGCCAAACGCACAATTACCTGCGCAAAATCTCGTCCAACGACCTCATCACTCTAATTAAACGAAGACTGAGGCTGTCACCCATCCCGCTTCCTTCATAGCATCTAAAGGAGAGCGGCTTGGATACAGCGCACTGACCAGACGTCATGTCAATGTTGCCTTCTTTCGGGTTCACCCAGGAGCAGGTAGCGTGCGTGTGCGAGGTACTGCAACAAGGAGGAAACCTTGAGCGTCTCGGCCGATTTTTGTGGTCGCTTCCGGCCTGCGACCATCTCCACAAGAACGAAAGCGTCCTTAAAGCCAAGTCTGTGGTCGCGTTTCATCGTGGAAACTTTAGGGAACTTTATAAGATACTTGAGAGTCACCAGTTCTCCCCGCACAACCATCCGAAACTGCAGCAGCTGTGGCTCAAGGCCCATTACATCGAGGCTGAGAAGCTAAGGGGGCGACCGCTGGGAGCGGTGGGCAAATACAGGGTGCGGAGGAAATTTCCTCTGCCGCGCACGATATGGGACGGCGAGGAGACCAGCTACTGTTTTAAGGAGAAATCCCGTGGCGTGTTACGCGAATGGTACACTCACAATCCCTATCCATCTCCCCGGGAAAAGAGGGAGCTGGCCGAGGCCACTGGGCTTACCACCACACAAGTGAGCAACTGGTTTAAAAACAGAAGGCAAAGAGATCGCGCAGCCGAGGCGAAAGAAAGGTGAGATACATTACCTGTGAAAAAAACATAAAATCCATTTCATACACAAAACAAGCATACTAAAAACAATCGTTTTACTTCTGGCATTCTGATCTACCTTACATGAATCTTGTTTTGAAATATAACTGTTGTTATCTATTGTTGACAAACAGAACAATTTCTACTTCTATTTCATGTGTCGCCTACTCATTTATTTTAGTATGATAACCCCTAAATATAATATATAAATGACAATATAAAATGAGATTATTCCTGCACTGGACTTTATAGTCTTCACATAGAATAAAAATAATATACAGTGAAGCCCGCTTTTAAGATTGAATAGCCTACTATTATTTTATATAGCTACTTTGCGAAATAAAAAAATCAATTCGATTATGATTAGAAATGTGTTTTTTTGCTATATTTGTTGATCTGTAAAATGCACAAATTCATCTTTATGACTGCTAATGAATTCTTCATTTTCAAAATCTGCTATTATGTAATTTGTTATTTAAATCGAAATACAATGTAAACATGTTAAATGCTTCTGCGTTACACTCATGCATCTCATAATTTGTTGCAGAGAAAACACCGAAAACAACAACACGGGCGCTAACAAACAGAACCAGCTGTCACCGTTGGACGGCGGGAAGTCCCTGATGTCAAGCTCGGAGGACGAATTCTCGCCCCCGCAGAGTCCAGACCAGAACTCCGTGCTTCTGCTCCAGAGTAATATGAGCCACCCCGGCGCGTCTGCGTACCCCATGACCGGGCTCGGCGCCGCGCAGTCGGTACACGGCATGCAAGGACACCCACATCAGCTCCAAGATTCATTACTGGGACCTTTAACTTCAAGCCTGGTGGACCTCGGTTCTTAAGCGATTAAGACTGGGTTTTTATTTATTTTGTTTATTTTATACCGAATAGACTGAGATCTGCCACTTTTACTGTATATATGAAAAAAATGAACAGTATAAATCTAAGAAAATCCCTTAGTTGTTCTCTGACTTGCAGAGGAATACTCAGTGAAATGCTTTACCACGGTGGGCTATTACAGACTGACATTTGCCAAGTCGTTAAACTGGTCAGAAGACAAACCAAAAGCAGATAATAAAACGATTCATTTCTTTAAATTCATGAGACCTTCAAGCATTTCATCATGCAATGTACTGTTTTGCACCAATAAAATCCGTCGAGACTATACACACTGGAAATTAAACTTTAATTTCGGGTGCTATTTTTGGCTATAAACATGGAATATGGATGCTGAAAAATTAGTTACAAATAGAGCGCTTGTTTTTGTACTAGAATTCAATTATTTACAAACACAATACATTTTAAGCAATGCAAGAGTGAATTAAAGGTGAATATTAGGTGAAAAGAGGACATATTATTCAGAAGTTCATTTTGAAGATTTTTTAAAAAAGATTTAAAGGAACAGGCTAAAGGTCAAATATTTAAGCTTCAAAAAAATCTACTAAACTTAAAAAAAATCCCGATTAGTTTGTCGCAATCATTCTAAATAATCATACTACTACGTTTTGTTTCGCTGTTTATGGTCCTACGGTAAAGGGGAAACAGCTATTAATAATAATAATAATAATAATAATTGAGACATAATTAATAAAAAGTACATCACGTGGTATGATCAATACGAATTATGATTATTACGTTTTAGCCCTCATTTTTTATAATTCATCCTGCCTATTTCTCTATAATTTAGCCTGCGCATGACATAAACGTTCTAATAATAATATGGGTCAACAAAAAGCTGGGAGTTGTTGATTTTCCTTTAGCCTCAGGAGGCGCGTGTTGCTTTTGTGGTCTCAGTGCATCGTTAGGTTTGTAGTGGGCTGTTTACTTTGCGCTCTCTCAATGTTTGTTCTGGCGGTTCTGGGCCATAGAGAAGACATACCAGCTGCGGGAGGCACACTCACGTGGCTTCATTCATAAGTTTCTTTTGAGCAAAAACGCAAACATACATTTTAGAGCAGCTGACTCGTGCTTTTATTTATTACATATTATTATTGTATTCTGTGCATTACAGCGTTTATTTCAAGAGGATGCCATTAAGTCTTAAGGTTATAATAATTTTAACAACAACAATAAAAAATACACGATTTGGCATTGCTCAATGTTGGCTCACTTAAAATGTGGTTAGATGGAAAAAAGATTTTACAAGGACCCCTGATATTAGGTCAAGCGAAAGGCAGACTCCCACCCATCTCCACGCACGCATGTCAGCGTAATTGTTTTTAACAGAGAGTACCGAGGATTTCCGGTCGCTAATCGGAACCAGTTGCTCGCACTAGGTTCGCTTTGTAGAGCACCGGAGGCCCAGAACCGCCCATAGAGGGGAAACTTCAATTCTGCCCCAAGGGTATGTGCAATTTTGACATTGAATGCAACATTTGTTGACGGCTGTAACATTTCATTTATCTTTTTTTTTTTGTTAAACGTGGCTTCATTTATTTTCAAATATTGAATTATCAAAACAGTAAATTCCTCTGACGTTCTTGAACGAATTAACTGGTCAATGGCTCGACTTTAACATTTTAATTTAGGCTAGGCCTATAGGGCGACGCATCTTTCTAATTTGCACTCATTTACTTAAATTGGTTAATTTATGTTAATTGATCTACTGCCAAATAAATCTCACAAGAAACAGACTTAGTCGTAGGATAGCTCTGCGTCTTACGCGTTTTTAACGAGTTCTGAAACATTAACAGAAAAAATATGTAACCTATACGAAGAAATTTATTTTTTATTTGTGCACATAAAATTGACAAATATAAACAGTCTAGAATAATTAACGTTTCTTATTACATAATAATTTTGGAGTAGGGGACCTGAACTTGAATATAAGAATGTGAAATTGACACAAATAAAAGTCAAGGCCCTTTAAATGAAAACAACAATAAAACATTAAAAACAATAAAATAAAATAATCATGAAATAAGTGATTTTTCACTCTAGTTGTTATTTGGCCTGAAAAGCGGGAACGAGTGTTTGGATCTCTAAGCCAAGGCTGATTTTAAAAGGTTCAGGTTTCTAGTCCCTGTTCTCTTTCAGTCCTCTACACCAGTGCTACCAAGGTAAGCACACAAAGCAGAGTCCTGTGCTGAACGTGAATGAGACAAATAGATTTTTTTTTACATGGGAAGAAAAAGGTTCAGCTGTAATGTGAGCAGCCTTCGTGGGGTTTAGGAGGGGGAATGAGTGAGTGCTATTTTCTTCATAGATAATAGTTTAGACTTTTGGGAGTTGGTAAGGGGGGTCAGGGAGAACAGGTGGGCTTCATGGCTCTCTGCCCTCTCTGTATTACCTTTTGTCACCTGAGCTCAGGTCATCCCTTGCCTCGAGGTTTGGCTCAGTGAAACATCATGGGATCCTAGGATGGGACAACAAACAATTGGAGGAATATTATGAAAAAGTCTTAACATACACACAGAAATGTTTGTCGGATGTTAAAGGTTCTTTATGGAAACATTTAAATAAAAAAAGGTTCTTATGGCATCACACCTTTACTTTTAAAGATTGAACATTTAGGAAATGTATAAAGATGTATAGACATAACGCTGTTTAAATTCATCTTGGAATTAGGAAGATTCAGGAAGATGTTAGTTTGTGCTAACGGCTTATAATAAATCACTGAAGCGCTGGGGGAGAGGTTGGGTATTTATAAGGAAATGTGAAAGCGGTTTTCCATATGGTTGTAATGTTGAAGAACCTGGCCTTGGAGAGATGGTGAAAATCCCTTATTAACTCTAGTTGTCTCTGAAAACCCTATGGACCATTTATTACAAGAAAGAGTCATAAATCAAAGAAAATGGATATATCCCATTCATGTTATTGCAATATAATGTAACAACAATAGAGAATCATAAAACAAAACAACACATGTTTGGTAATCCTCCTGTGCATTAGATTAAAAGATTTAGTTTTACACTGTTCTTCATGAAACAAAGAATCGAGTGATTCGTATGAGCCCTTTGCAGTACATTGGATCACTTTACAGGAAGTCCTGACTAATGACACGATACCACAGTGACTCTGCGTTTCTCAGACTGTCAATTGATCAGCATTGTATTGCATTTCAAAATGACATCAACATCTACATGAACTATTAAGTTGGTTTAATAACTCATCAGGCCGCAGTGCTTTTACAGCGCATGGTGCAGAATAAGAGCACATGATCATCTGCGCAGAAGGTCAGAAAAAAGACATCACTTGTGAACAAACACACGCCACGTTCCTTTATGCATTTACAAACACTCGAGCAAACACGCATCATAAAGCGTTGTGTACAAAAGGGTGGGACTGAACCCGTGCCGCACACCTGCCTGTCTGCGTGTCATCCCTGTACGGTAGATGAACAGCTCATTTCAGATTGGCTCTGGGAAAGCTTTTGTCTTCCATTATAGATTTGTCAAAAAAAGATTTGCTCCATCAATTTGGCAGGTTTTCACGCTTTTATCGGTACAGACTCAAGGGTCACACGCTTTCCCAGCACCCTCAATGGTCATGGTCTGTTCTACAGAGTTGGGTAACGGATTACTTCCAAACCGTCACAGAAGCTCAGGTTTCAAAGCCAAGCCCCACTGATAAACGAGTGGAGGCAGTTGTCGCCCAAGCAGGGAGTCCTCCATCAGCGGTGTCTGAGGAGTAAGAGGGCAAGGGTTTTTCACAGTCTCTCCGCAAGCCTGGCGTCAGTCGCTCCAGGGTTCATAAAGCAGGTATTTGTGGGTGATTGAAGCACACAAGAGGCAGAGCGTCGGTTGCCTGTGACCCTGTGTGCATTAACTTGAACTTTTTCACACATATAAACCACACTTATTTTCTTTGTACACTAGATCACTTGGTGGTTGAACTGTTTAGATAACTATTAGTAACAATAAAGTGACTTTAAGTAAGGGACTGTAAAAACTGTTATTCGTATCTTATTGTTTACACTTTAAAAAAAAAAATCGTCAAAAAAGTCCCTAGCTGCCACTGGGGCTGTACCACATATTTTCACCTAAAGAGGTCATATTAGTACCTCAAAGTTGCATATTAGCAAATATATTCACCCTTAAAAATGGTACTGTAGATATTAAAGGGATAGTTCGGCCAAAAATGATATCAAACCCATGATTTTCTCACCCCCAAGCCGTCCTGTTGTTGTAGAAATATTCATAATTAAAAGTTAATAAAGGAAAATAACTAGCTTCCGATAAAGTCGGCATCTTAGTCGCGTCCGCATTCAAGAGCGTTCGCCGTGTGTGGTGTTTGTCATACGTCACTAAGAAAAGTGCCTACACTGCTCTGATACTCTCTCCTGAATACAAAGTCGTCTAATGCTGCGTTTACACCAGTCGTGGTAGAGGCGTGAAGCGCGAGTGATTTCAATGTTAAGTCAATCTGAAGCCGCGTTGACGCACGTCTGGAGAACTCGCGGTGCGGATGTGGCGTTTGCCGCGGAAGACACCCTTCCGCCTCATTCGCGCATCTAGTTCGCGCTAATTGAGAACCTGGCGCGGTACGCGCAAATGGTGTTTTTTGTGCATTTTGCGCTTAACGCGAATTGCCGGCTGACGCCCTGGTTGAAAAATTTGAACTTTGGCGGAATTTTGCGCCGCGTTAACCATTCAGGAGCCTGCTTGCTGCTGTGGTGGCAGCCCCGCTCGGAGTCACTCATTCAACCTGAAGGAACGCTTGATATGGTCCGTAAGCAGTCACACGGAGCTATACGACGCAAGTTCTTATTTCTATAGAAACAGGAATAAAAAGGACCTCGCTTGAAAGAGTGTCAGTAAGGACATCGGGCAACCTGGTAAGTTGTAATACACATTTCACTTTTGAGTCACGTGACGTTTATCGACCCGCACCATTTATTTTTCCCCTATAGTAAGGTTACCAAATACAAACCGGTAACTCTGTCAATAAATGCACAATCAACATCAGTCATCTTGCAAACAGACAACCGCATAGCACTTGCCCCTCCCCACAAGAAGCGGATTTCGCCTCTGACGCGCGTCAAATGCTTGCTTTTTCCGCGCGTCTAGAGCAAATGCATTTAAAATGTTCAAGTGGCAAACTAGATGCGGTAGATGCGATTTTGACGCCTCAAACGCGGCTGGTGTAAACGCAGCATAAGATGGGGTGCTATCAGAAGCTAGACATTTTTGTTTATAAAGTTTTAAATATGGATTTTCTACAACAACACCGTGCGGATTACCCTCAGAAGGCCTTTGTTTATCATCCTGGAGCCATTTAGATTTCTTTGGGGAAGGATTACATTTTTTGGACTTGAAGGATGTAGATGCCGTAACTTAACATTTGATTAACTGAAAGATCTAAAAAAATTCTAAAATAACTGAAAATGTGTTCGTCTGAAAAATGAGGGACATAGGCATCTAGGACGGCTTGGGGTGAGTAAATCATGGGTTTAATATAAATTTTGGCCAAACTATTATTTTAGGTAATGCCCCATTGACAACTTGGGACCATTTTTCTCCGACAAGGCAAGATATGTCCCTTTGGTTGGGTTAAAACATTTCAGAAATCCCTCTTTTAGGGTAACTGTTTACACAAATATTCTGACGTTTTAAACACGGTAAACGCAGCGGTCATTTCACATATGGATTTTCCAATTTTTTTTTTTTTTGGAATGCAGACTTGACAAACACAGAAAGCAGATCCTTCCTGTGAAGAACAGAGGTGAAGATACACACAATTACAGAGGTGAAGAGGGGCATTATGGGAGGAGACTCCAAGGTGACCGGTGCTGACAGACACCTTGTCACAACATCTTAATATGAAAGAAAGATAATTATTTTGATTTATAATCATTGCTTAGCATCATATACTGCTATAGTGGCGGTTTTAATGAGACCGTGCTGGTTCTAATAATTTTATTTATTTATTTCATTTTTATTTCATAGCCATTCCAGTATATGGTTATATTAATGGTGAGAAGAACTGTTTAATCTATACATAAGTTAATCCACATACAAGTTGATGTATACATAAATTGGAAGAGGTGCAACTTGGCATCTCCAGTCTACCTAACCTACATGTTTTTGGACTGTGGGAAGAAACCGAAGTACCCGGAGTAAACCCACGGTGACAAAGTGAGAACATTCAACTTCACACAGAAAAACCTCCTGATGGGGCTCAAACCAGCAACCTTCTTATTGTAAGGAGGTTTGCCACCCCTCTAATAATTTTAAGCATCAATAGTGTAGATCAGTGGTTTTTCAGTGTGCAGTCCCCCTTGTGTACGGTGCATTCCTTTTGTCATTCATTTATGACCAAAAACTGTTCTAAAACTTTACATTTTAATTAAACAAAACATTAAATTATACAAAGTTGGTTAGTAGCCTTATTTTTTTAGGTTTAATTACACAGAATTCATGATAAATTGATGTATTTTGCAAAATGTCATAAAACTAGGGCTCCCCTGGAACCATCTTGCGGCCCGACCCCCAGTTTGAGAACCATTGGTGTAGACTGATAATAATATCAGTCATCTTGACCTCGTGCTGGTTGACTGAGATAGTCAATCATAAAACAGTACTGTTTAAACAGTATGGGGGGTATACTGTATGAGAAGGACAGATGCAAAAGCTGCTAAACGGCATGTTTTTTAAAAAAAAACATGCTGCTCTCGGCATGTAGGCCTATTATTTGTTCAACAAATACTTTTGCTTCAAATCTGCTTAATTAATTCCTGGCCTCAGGCCATTCAGAAATACCATTTTATTTTGCAGAATCCATTAAGAGTTAGCTCATTTACAAGACGACATGTCAGACGCACACTTAGAGGGTTTTGCATCTAAGCTCTTTGTATAGTTTTTCGTGCACATGTGCATTTTTGAGCGTTCTGAGCAAAAATTAATGCTAATGGAAAGGGGTATATACTCTGATCTCAAGTCAAAGAGAGAGTCGTTTGTTCATTGATGGCTAAGTAACTGGCCAGGTAACTCGAGCTCCCTCACCCCCACCCCCTTCTCCTCATTGAGTGTAACGGGCACTGATAAAACCCTGGATGTTCCCTCAAACATTTCAGGAAATGAAAGTTTGAAACATGATCTGGCTGCGCCAACATCTCCTCCTGCTCTGGGACAAAAGAGGCTCACAAAACTGGCGGATACTGTTCACCTAACAGATGATGGAGGGAAGAGTGAGCTCAAGGAGAAAAAGAGAGAGAGAGAATGAGAGAGAAAGAGGGTGCCAGAGAGGTAAGGGAGACAAAGTGGAGAGGAAAAAAGTGAAGGAAAAAAAACATCCTACAGACGGTTTCATCAGACGCAGGCGCGTTGCCACTGTTACGCGTCTGGCCTTAAGTTAACTTCCGGTCTGTGCTTGTTTATCGGTCTGCCTAGTGACTAAACTGACCTCTGGAACAAATACCTTGTGGAAAAAAAATTGGTTTTAAAAGAAGAGAGGAGAGAGTAAGCATTGATCACCGCTGTGTGGATTTGGGAGTCAGGCAACAATTTAAGGATCTGTAGCTCACATTGTATAAATTTATTACACACGGTAATGTTAGCTCAGTGTGATGGTTGATACGCTTTAGTTATAATTTGAACTAAGGTAATTTTAATTTAATGGTTATGTATTTTTTTTGTTATCAGAAATAATTTACTCTGTTGTTACTGATGGGCCACAAAAGCCGTTTTTTATGCAGTTGTCGCTGAAACGGTCTTAGCAGGCATAAAAAGAAAAGGTGGTTAAGTATATTTTTATATGTGCCAAAACAGTAATTATGTTTTTCATTTAATTATTTCTAATAAAAGTAAAACTAATAGTTGTTTTGTAAGAATAGCTGGAATCTATAAAGAAAAACTAACTTCTGCTGGAAAATTTCAATTACTTTATAAAGCACATAGTAATACAACAGTATTGACCAGTGCTAAACATAAAATAAACATATATCGCCCAATAATCGGTATCGGTCAATAAAAGCACTTTTTTCTCACTATCAAATATCAGTCGATTGTTTAAAAACAGACAGTAATGACCGATATATCCTTTTAATCAAAAAAGAACAGGAAAATGCAATGATTTTGAGCTTTGTGTATTGAAAATGTAAAAAATAAATGCACTTTTTCTCACTATCAACTATCGGCTGATAGTTTAAAAACAAGCGAAAGTCAAAACCGATATATCATTTTAATAAAAAAAGAACAGGAAATAGGGCTGCATAGTGATTAATCGCAACTAATCGTTTGCAGAATCAAGGTTTTTGTTTATATCACATATGTGTGTACTGTGTATAATAATTATGTAAAAATAAAAACACATACATGCATGTATAATTTTAAGGGGGAAAAATATTAATTATTCATATTTATATATAATATAAATTATATATAAATATATAAAGTTGTGCAAATATTTCTTAAACGTATAGGTGCATGTGTGTGTACTTAGTGAGACATATATATGATGTGAACGAAAACTTTAATTCTGCAACCAATTAGTCGAGATTAATCGCTATGCAGCCCTAACAGGAAAATGCAATGATTTTGAGCTCTGTTTATTGAAAATAAAAACGCACTAGTTTAATGTTCAATATTAATGGTCATTATGTGAATTAATAAAATTCACAAAATGTAATCTTCAGAATTTAGTTTATGCAAGTTAAAGGCGGAGTGCACAATGTTTGAAAGCCAATGTTGATATTTGAAATCACCTAAACAAACACGCCCATACCCCAATAGAATCTGGACCTTCTTTTAAAAGACCCGCCCCACACATACGCAACCCGGCAAGGATGTCGGTTAGTAGACACGCTCCTTACTGCTGACTGGCTATAAGTGTGTTTTTGTATTCGGACGGTCTCCTTTTCCAAAGCGTTTTTCAAACATTGTGCACTCCGCCTTTAATATAAACCCCAAACTATAACATACGACAACACTGTAAAATATTCTGTAGAAATTACAGTATTTCTGGCAGCTGTTTGCCATTACTGTAGATTTAAATTGATGTTATTTAAATGGCAACAGTTTGTTCAAAGTTAAAGAACAATAAACATTAAAAAATCTTTCTTTACAGAATAAACCTATAATAACACCCTCGTGCTAAGCATTCTGGGAACCAAAATCTGAAGGGAAAATGAAGAGGATTTCTGTAAAGACAAAAACTTGTTAATGTTACAGCGTATCAGCAGATATCAGTCTGAATAATCGGCTATCAGTGGTAAAATTAGTGCATCTCAAATAAAATAAATTCATCTATTTATATAATTATATATTTTGGTATAACTTGCAAACATATAACTTTCAAATAATTATGTTTGCAAGCAATCGCAATTTTGACAAATGTAACTGAGCCAGATAACTAGGGCTGCACGATTTGGGTAATTTTCCCCATTGCGGTTATTGGTGCTAATATTGCGATGTGCGATTGCGATTATACTAAATGGTATCATGAGTCAACCTGATGGGTTTTAAGAAAAAATCCACACAAAGTTTAGCTAAAATGTGTATTTGTAAAACTAGAAATTTTTCGTATTGCCACGTGATGTAGCAACTGCTCAGTGTCAGTAATCCTAAATCCAAAATACCGCCATACAACAGAAATAACGTTTTTTTTAGCTACCAGATCACCGTCAACCTCCTCTGCATCCATCTTCGATCTGGTCTAAGTGACGATGCACACCACACATGTGCATGCCCACACGTGCACTGCCTTTTTTGTTCGTTTTTCTTTCTTTTTTAAACAGCAAGGAAAATCATCAAACTGTTATTAGAAAGTTTGTGTTAACAAGTCCACACATTTATTTATTTAATATAATTGCAACATTTTGCAGTCATATAATCGCACAGGCTGACATTAATTGCGATGCGATTAATTGTGCAGCACTACAGATAACCAAACTTAATAAACCAACTAAAAAAAATGAATCGCAATGACAATGTTTAAACACTAATAGGCACAAAAACACATAGTACAACACAACTGAAAATATGATTTAACAACAAATCAGCACTGGCCTGATATGATGACTCTTACATTGAACCTGGACCCTTGAGCCATCCTGCTGAGCCCTGACTTTAGCACTTACACATCACAAACTCCAAGCACTCTCTCTCTCTCTCTCTCTCCTTTTCTGTTCTTAGTACATGAACAGCTGTCCTGTTCCCCACTGCTTGGAATGTTTAGTGCTGTCTGTCATTGCTCATTGCAGAGCCGGCCATGCTTCACTGAACCATGTCTTGAGAGTTAAATGAGTGACAAAGCATAAACTTATAAGGTGAGACAAAAACTGAAAACCTTTGATGTCCTCTTTCTTTCCTTTTGTGAGACAGGCCTGGACAACACTGTGTAGAAAATAAACTCACCTCCAGTCACCTCTATTGTCTCTGCACTGCATGCTAAAACGAGGGAACCACTGCCGCAATACGCTGCCCGCATTTCTCCCGGATATTCAAGTCATTGAACGTCAATAAAACAAATTATGCGAACACATCATTTGTACGCATGCGTTTACATATCGTTAGCCTCATAGCATAATTGCCGAAGTAATTTTTTGGCCAAATTGTGATATCTGCCTACTTTTACTGTCCTTGCTGCATCATCCTGCCTTTCTGGCTATGTCCTTACCCAATCCAAAAACTCTATTTGCCTTAGCATAACAATGTGATTTCTAATTTTAAATATTGTGTTTTTTCCATGTTTTCCAAAAACATTGAAATATGACTTAGGCAATTACGCTATGAGGCTAACGATATCTACATTATAAAATGCTGTGTTGTTGGGTAAGATATGGACAAACCCAAATTAACATAGAAAATAAAATGAACCAACATATGTTTTAATTTAAATCCACATAGTTGTGTTTGTCCATTTTTTACCCAACCATGCACACTCAGAAAAAAGTACAAAGATGTCACTGGGACGGTACCCTTTAAGAAGGTCCTAATATGTACCAGTCCAGATACCCGTGAAATACCAATACAGTACCTGATGTGAGGTACTAATATGCCCTCTTTAGGTACAAATATGTACTTTTTTTTTAAAGAGTACCATCCCAGTGACAGCTTTTGTACTTTTATTTCTGTAACAACGGATGGGTGATTCTCACGAAACCATTGAAACACCACGGCACTAATGATTTTAGCTTTAAAATGTGTAATATAGCAACATTAAAAAGCATCAGAATTAACACAATACTGTGTTCTACCTTGCACAATGTGTGATTTCAACATAAGAATTTATAATTGTAAATTTTATCTCATTTTCTGCTGAAATTCTCATAACCGCAATGTGTCCGGCTGTGTTTGAACATGCGTTATGTTGTAATTTAATCAAATGAATACAAAAATATTATGAAAAAAAAATAAATGGATGTTTTGCAAGACTACTTTAGATGACAGAAAAAATATTTACTGAATATTCATGTATAATAATAATGAAGAAAAATTAGGAAAATGATGTGTCCATGCCTGATGTTCTCATCCTCCGCAACACTTTTTGAGAACAGTTTAAGCACACATACAGAATTTTAATAAAGTTTGATTTTGAGTGACCAAGCACATGGACCAGTTACTTCAAGATGGCTACCAGGTAAGATCATTTTTTTACAGTTAATTTGAAATATTGTCTTGTCAGAATGCTTACACGACATTTTGATTATCATTACCGCAACAGATGCTTATTAAATGTTAATTTAATTAATAGAAGCATAATACTTTGATTTTAAATGCAAATGCAGAATCTCCAAATTATGTTCTTTCAGGTTTGTCATGTCATTTTGAATATATGTCAGGGTTGATGTTTTCTGACTGTTGCGGTAATGAGATTTTTTAGGACTAATTTTTTAAATTATGTTACAAAATTTTTTAAATGATAAGTAAAAGTTTTTAAATTAATATTACCATTTACTCCAGACTTTGTTTTTCAATGTCTGGTGGGAAAAAAAGTAAATTTAAGCAATTTTTACATTTTCATGCTTGACATTTTTAAAACCAAGTTTTCGTGAGAATCACCCGGATGCAGTGTCTGAATGCTTTGTGTAAATTTGTTCGAATGCGTTTATAATGTGGATTTCCCCAGTGGTGTCCCTTTTCTTTCGTTCATCCACTTAAACATCTTAGGGATTGCATTAATAGTGGCTATTCCAGTATATGGTGTCAAAAGGATGAAACAAAGCCCTGATGCCCTACTGAACATTCAGCTCCCTACGGAAGTGGCTGCTTTAGCCTCATTAGCACTCGGTCTCATCTAAAGGCCCGACGGGGTTCTGTGTGTGGGACGGGAATAACACCAATGAGCACAGTGATTCAGTAGCTCAGTCTGTATCCGGCCATCCTAAACCAGAATTACTGAGGAGCATTGGGGTTTAACACGCACTAATCCATGGTGGTTGCAGGGCGATAAATATTGAATGCAAGGAAGAAATTCAAATAAAAGCTACTTTACAGAAAGTAATATGCTTTTGTGTCTTATCATTTATCTCTTAAACTTTGTATTCAAATTGTACATATCACAAATTTCAAATGTGACAAAAAGATTACCTTAATGCCTGTTAGCTCATTAAGACTGCCTTCGTAGCTTTTTTCCTTTATAAGGGTGATTTCTGGTCTCAGATAAATATGCAGACTCTAGACCAAGACTTGTTAGGGTTTAGAGGGTGTACACAAGTAGTAGGAATTAACCATGGTGACAGCTGCAGAAACCGGAGACTAGAGTTATTTATAAACCCAGGACTGTAACATTTCAAGTCAGCATCCCTCCTCGGACAAGTGCACTTATTAATTGGTGAAATTAATCGTATGCTTTCTATACATACACACATCTATATACACAAAAGCAAAAACTCCTCAACCATCCAACATGTGATACTATTCTGCATTGTCTTTGCATTCCAGTGAAAATGGAGAATTACATATATTTTTTCAAGCATGCCAGTCCTTTTTTATTTGTTCAGAGCATCTGTTCAATTGTGGGATCAGTTGTGTTTTGGGGTCATAGTCACTGCATCATTAATGTGCTGCCATGCTACCAAGAAGTGCTAAAGCTACAGACCATCTGGACTGCAGGCCCAAGTAAGTGGGAAGAGTTTGTGTCCCAGGCCATCAATTTAAAAACGACCAGAGTCATTTTACAGCTTTTCATTAAGATCAAATGGTCAGTGTTCATGTATAAATAATTGTTTATAGGTGTCATGGCATTTTTCAATCATAGGAAATCAATTGCCACCATTGCCATATTTGTTTGTAAGTAGCCTATATGATATGTGTATATTCATGTATGCACCATTCAGTACAATACAAATGGTTGTTTGTATATTTGATGCAATAATCAGTTCTATGGATGTCATACAGATGGGAGCTGCAAAGTGATTTTAAAGCAACACTATGTAGTTTCCATGTAAAAATGACTTACAGCTCCCCCATGTGGTTGAAGAGCGCAACAGTGCCTGATATCAGACACTCTTCTGCAGGCAGGGGGAGGGGCGGGCTGTGTGATCTACCCTCCACCGCCACTTTCAGAGTGTGCTTGTAGAAGCTAGGAGGCTGCTCAGGTTGCAGCAACAGTACAATTTTTCCAGTTAAAGGTTGTTCTATCACTGAAATAAGTTTAGAGACATTATTTAAAGGTTAAAAAAACTACATAGTGTTGCTTTAAAGTCGCCATGAAATGGAAGTAGCATTTGCCTTATTTTCCACGTGGTGACGTAAAATGTGGGGGTGCACCGATATATCGGCCTGCTATGCTTCTCAATGAATTACAGTGAAATGCCGCTATATCCAAAAGCCAGAGGGTTCTCTCGTACAGAAATTCAATATTCAATAGACGAAGAACCATACACACGCAGCCAAAGAGTATAGAAGAACAAGAGGCAAAACTCTGATTCGTTTTTGCCAACAGCCACTAGGTGGCGCTTCAGTAGCGCGGCCGCCATTTTGGAATGAAAATTCTCACAGCCAATTCAGCCAGTTTTATGACATTTTATGAAATACATTAATTTATCATGAGGTTTGTGTAATTAAACCTAAAAAAAAATAAGACTACTAACCAAAAGCACTACTTTTTTGAATAATTTAATGATTTTTTTATTAAAATGTTGAGTTTTAGAACATTTTTGTGTCACAAATTTCCTTTGGGGGGCCGCAAAGTAATGCACCGTACACAAGGGGGGGCCGCACACTGAAAAAGTTTGGGAACCACTGTTATAGAACATGATGCATGCTCTGTCTGTTCTCCTATTGCCACGTTTGGACAGTGGCTGTGTTTTTTTTTTACTTAATCCATATTGAGCAATTCTGATGTATATGTTTGTATATGTGCATATGGAGCCAAAATATTATGTGTGGATGAGTTTATGTCGGTATGCATGTATGTAAAGTTAGCCTATATAAAAATGGAAGACTTGTCTAAATATCTGAAAATAAGCTGTAAAAAGGGATTAATGATCACTGTCTGATTGTATGTTATTCTGTGTTATCATCATTCAGTTTGAATTTGATCTTTTAATGTACAAAGTAGCAATGTAACGTTCTATTGACTTTCACTTCTTGTCAATATAAGTTCTTTGACGCAGCCATGACATGCAGATCCAGGAAATGGCTTAAAGGAGCATTTCACCCATAGAAACATTAATCTTTATTGAAAGTGCGTCATTTGTAGTCAAAATGTGACATACATTTCGAATTTCATGCCTATTTGACCGAGAAAAGGGGTGTTTGTAGTATCAACTCCTCAACAAAGATATTGGACTTCCTGCTTTCAATGATGCAAAATGATGGTTTTACATCATTGAAAGAAGGAAGTGCAACACTGAAATCTGTATTTCTTCTGTCTCAGCGGCAACTTAGGAAATGATGCATGACCGTACAAAAACATGACTGGGGTTCTAACTATACAAAGCTTAATGCAAATAGGTGAAGTGTCCCTTTAAGGATATATTTATATTGCTGTTCTTCAAACCATTTCAGGTATTTTCATGATAATAAAGTATATATGTATAATGATTATGTTTCACGAGAGAGGGCACATGATTTTTTTTAAATAATGAAAATTTTAAAACTTTAAAGGGATACACTCTCAAAAATAAAGGTACAAAAGTTGTCACTGGGACAGTACCCTTTCAAAAAGGCGCACCTTTGTACCCAAAAGTGCATGTAAGTACTTCAAAGGTACATATTGGCAGTTCAAAGATACATATTTGTACCTAAATGGTATATATTAGGACCTTTTTAAAGGGTACTGCCCAGTGACAGCTTTATAACTTTATTTTTTTACAGTATAGTTCACCCAAAAATTCGTATGAACGGTTCGGTTACAAACATTCCTAAAATACCTTCCTTTGTGTTCATCAGAATAACAAAATGTATACAGGTTTGTAACAACATGAGAGTGAGTAAATGATGACAGAATTTTCATTTTTGGGTTACTATCTCTTTAAGCTACCCCACACTTAGGACACTGAATTCTTAAAAGTTAAAAAAGTGGATTTGTTTCACAAATCATGGGTAGACCTCCATCTATTGGCTATAACTAGACATTACAAGTTTGGCCAAAGCTTTGTTACTTTGTAAACTTACAGATATGGCCAAAGGGACAGGACTTTTAATCAGTAAAATGTATACAGTTTATACATTTCTGAGACCGGATATCAATAAAACATGTAAAACGTGCTCGCGAAACAACCAAACTAAAAAACTGTGGGAAAAAATAAATGTGCTAATACAATTTGTTATATTTGCTGCCATCTGTAGGACAAAGTTTATAAAGCACTCCACTATATTACGGTAATCAGAATAAAATAAGGATTAATAAGACTGATTATGTATGATGTGTTTTTATAATTCTAAATAATTTAATATTGTATCTATCAGTCAATATTTAAAATTTTATTCTATCTTTTTTATTTAAAAAGATCATATACCAGAATGACTTAAGTTAGTAATAATGTACTATTTTATAAAGTAAATGTCAAATAATAAACAGACTGTTCCAGGATGTACACCTAAATTTGATCTGAAATATTTGCTTGTTAGAAACCTTATTTTAACCAAAATAGAATTAATCGTTTTACAAAGAGACTCGCCTCTGTGAAATATCTATTGGAAGAAATGTCATGTATAAAAGTGCCAGTTCTGTTGCAATTTGTGGAGTTGATTTAGGACATCAGTCCTAAACTTTCCATTACATGATACCAACTTCTTCTCAGAGAACAATATGCAAGACATCTACTTGCAAAAAAAAAAAAAAAAAAGGATAGGCCTATATTGTTTCAAAGGCACTGGCCATGGTGCTGAAACACTGAAATGCTAAACATAAATGACTGCAGTAGTGCAAATCAATAGAATACACATACTGGTTACATACATTTGAAGCAGAACATTATCAGACCTTACTACAGCAAGTCAGCCGTTAAGATTCTTAATATGATTTCTAATATAACCGTGTTTGACATCCTATGTTATCTTATGAAGATATACTTTATGCTGCAAGGTGCACAAATGACTGCTTTCTCTAGCAGTGTTATGCAGGACATAATTTGTAAAGGCAAAATGTATCTAAACTTGAGGTATTTTGTCCATAAATGTCAGTTTGGAGCATTATGCACAATTTTCTAGGCCAAAACCATGCATGGACATTTTGGAATATTACATTTTGTCTGTTTAGGAAATTGTAAGCATCTTTTTTTTAATTTATTCCCAAGCTTTTGTAATCTTAGTTTTTCCACAACTTTATACATCTTACTATCTTCACAACTATTTCAGCCTGTGGCCTAGGAAAGAACCAGAAATCATTGAGCTGAAATAGCTTTACATGGCTTCCCAAAAAGCTGAGGTTTGTAAACAAGTTAAATGTAACAAAAACAATTCAAATGTAAATAAACAATATAAACACATGTGATGCATTTGTTTGCCTAACAACAGATTACATTTATTATTCTTAACCAACTAATTTTCATCAGTAGGCAATATTAATTAGATGTCAATTTTTAGTAGTACCATTAGTGCTTCCATTGGAAACCGCTGGAAATGAATTTGATGATGTTGTTACAGTGAAAATAAAACAGGCTGGGGTTTTGAGTGAATGTAAGTAGTTTTTCATCCCAACTACATTTTTTTTTCAAAATCATTATTGTAACGTTACATGAACAAGCTCGTAGATTAGAGTCTTGAATCACTTAGATCCATATATGTATGAGATTTTAATAAAATCGAACAAAAACTAAATAAGCAATAATGCGTTTTGATATTTCTGAAAATAATAATAAAAATAAAGTGTGGGGGCTAACAATACTCTGAACTCCACGTGGCAGGCCCAAATTCACATGAGAAACAAGCCGGACAATCAAACCCTGCTTGAAACGAAATTATCTGAACGGTTCAGAACCATCTTTTGATGTGTGGTGAAGCAATTCTGTGGATAATGTTTCTGATAGCATCAATAAAGTAAAGGTTTAAACTTACTGCTTGTAAAACTGAGGAAAGCTGCATTGCTCGTTTTCTCGTCAACGCGTTGGATTATGGGAAACGTTTCCAAATCTATCCCACGAGAACTCGTACATATTTTACGAGTGGGTTAATTGGTATTAATTCATACGACCACATTCGAAAGATTTTTTTACGATAAATAAAGTGTTTGTACATTTGCCTTGACCCCTGTGACGTTGGGGTTATGGGCGTGGTTAGGGGTTGGGTTTCGTTGTTTTTCTTGAGAATCGTACGTTTTTGCATGATTAACTTCAAACTTAAATGCAAAATTACCGACTTCCGATAGGGTGCGATAAAAATGTGAAGTTAATACGATTTTATATTATATGCATATTAAAACAATTTACTTACCACTAATTAAGTTAAAGTCAGTTTAGTTTAGATTAAAATTATTACGTATCTCCACAGTCGTGGCGTGACCAACATTAGTAGCCAGTGTACACAAAATATAACTTTAATCATATTAAAAAAATAAAATCCAAAATTCGTGAGATCAGGTTGAATCCAAAACTTCGTTTAAACTAGCTAAATTCAGGTATGCTTTATTTAACTGAAAGAAAAAAAAAACATCCGTGTAGTGCTGTTTTATTACTGTAAAAAATTATCAGATACATCCGTTAATTACACAGAACAGGCTAAAGGTAGGCTATGAATCCGGGCAATGACGTTGACTGATAGCTTTATTAGTCTTGACAGCGGAGGGCGCTCTTTTCTAACAAAGTAAATCATCATGCACTGTCCTCGTCTGTCTTTTGTTCACCAGACTTAAAACACAGCGTTAAAAGAACATTCACCATCCTAAACACATAAGGAAATGATTCCACTCATAAACGTAGGAAAAAATTATTATATTACCCCTAAGAAAATTAAAATTTTTTGCAGTAGGCTTAACCATGTTTTTTTTCGTAACGATTATTGGTATCATACGCAAAACCATGGCTATTTGTAGTACCCTTGGTTTACCTATGTGGGTTTAGTCAAACCATGGTTAGGCTAATCTTTGTTATGCCGGTAAGCGTAATATCCTGTCAAACAATGTTAATTTTTGAGAGTGGATTTGTTTTTCACAATAACAGTCACATAATAACAAGCATTAGTGTGCGTTTTATATAAATTAGGAAGAAAAAACATAAATGAATAAAAAATGAATGTTTAGCCCTCCTATGACGTAAGCCTAGCATTTAGGTTTCTTCCTTATTCCTGTGACTAATGAGATTTCATTTAATATCCAAGAGCACGGCAACAAACACTTATTCAACACAATTATCTTAAATTAATCAAGCTAAACATTAAAGTTAAAGAAAAAATAATATCTTTGAAAAATAACTGTAATATTAAGTTTGAGGAATAGGAACGTGATGACATTTGAGTTATTGAGTCGTTGGACAAAGTAAACCATCCAGTGATTTCCTGTTTCAAAGATATAATTTTAGCATAATTTATCAATAGTGCGTGTTCTGGCCACAACAACTTTGCACGATAACTTTGCATTGTTGGTATTTTCATAAAACGCATGACAATTGTGAGGCGCTTACAATTCTGAATAGTCTTTTCATTAGCTTTAAAGATCTTTGTTTCATTGAATGCAAGTCACTGCCTGATGTTAGTAATGCCCTCCAAAAAATCTAAAATATTTGTGCTAACTTGTCTTTTGGAATGAAAATAATAATTAGTACAGCATCTATTTTTACAGTTAATTACTATTCTCAGTGTTTGTGGCATGATGTTTTTTTACACATTATTACAGTATACAGTTATAATACTTTAGCACTGAATAAGGCTTCTTGTTAGAGGGCGAAGGGAAGAAAGCTCCCCTTTAACCCCAACAGAGTTTGAAGGGCTCACTATTGTTCCAGTAGGGTTTGGAAATCGGTCATTACCGCTTATTAGAGCTGAAGAGTTTGACAACCTTATTGACTGTGAGAAACACTCTTTTCACCTAACCATTCCGCTTTTGTCCCTTTGCAAACTCAGTAACCCACCATCTCCTTTCCCCTACTTCAAATATTCATTTTTTTTTCTCAATGAGTTAGCCAAGCATTGTTAACAGACTATACAACTTGTCCTTCGCTCCTGGGACAGAAGTGAAAACTAACTTTGACATGACATGAAATATAAAACAAATAAATAGCAAGTAACAATAAATAATAATAATAATAATAATAATAATAATAATGCGTATTACACGATTGCTTTTAGATATTGAGGTTTCTCATACCAATAAATGGTTGAAATGGTTATAAAACAGTATTGAACTTGTGTCTGAACTTTATAGTTTATTTGTCTCTTGTAAACACTGCATTTTTGCAGTATCTATGTGGGACAAAATTTAAAGCAAAATATATATATATGAAGAGTTTCGTTGCAAAACGAGATAACCGCCGTTTTTTTAATTGTTCAGAAATCTCGTTTTTGGTTGTGCATTCCAATTAATTTCAATGCAACTGCAGTTGGTTTGTTTTGATTTAAACCTTCCTAACTTAAAAAATACAGCTAAGTAGCACCATAAAACAAAATAATAACATGATAACATACTAATAAACATGTTTTGACAAAAATGTTAAATATATATATATATATATATATATATATATATATATATATATATATATATATAAATACCTTAAATGTATTTTATTTACGTGACAATTTTCCACGTAAAATTATTAGGTCAACATTAAAAGAGTTTATTTGCATCAAACAAACATATTAGATACACCTATATTAGTGTAATAATATTACATGGAAATATGCCACGTAATTAAAATATATTCAACTGATGATACATTTTGAGTGTATGTTTTTATAAGTTAGAATTGTCTTATTTTAAAAGCTTTTCTTAGTTTGCTCGTTTTTAAAGCAATGCGCTACGCCCTCTCCATGACCTTCTCCTGTCAAAATGCATTACCGAACTGCAAAGCCAATCACTCCGTGCGGTTAACGCGTCTGGACACGCGGTAGCTATCAGGTTAAACACACCGATATATCCTACATTTACCACACACCACTATATCCTACATTTGCCGATTAGGCTACTGATTGTTCATTGACCTCACATTTTTACCTTTTATATCTGGAATACGGAGAGAAAAGTCCAAGTCCTTTGCTTAATGAATACATTGCATTCACACATGCTAATGTTTTTAAACAGGCTAACAAAATAAAATGACCTTACAAAATTAATTTAATCAAGTTTATCATAATGACAGATTACAGAAATTTAAAATAATAATGGGTATTGATAAAAATGTCTTTATGATTAGTTTGATAATGAAACATTTTATTAGCTTCAAGTCTTGCATTCATTAAAACATCTTCACTATCGGCGCACATGCTTTAAAAAATCAGTTGTTTATCGTCGAAAATGACCAGACTTAAAATGACCAAAAAACATTATTCAACAATTTAATGGTCAAACACTTTAGAAAACCAAATGTTTCAACTTAAAGTCCTTTCAAAACAAAACAAAAATATTTTCGGGGGCTTACAAAATCACTTTAATACAGTTGTTCTTTCTTCTGAATTTGATTTTTTGTTTGCCCCCTCTTTTGCTGTGGAAAAACGATAAATATTCTTTTTAAAGATAAAGCATTCCATGAATCCCACGACTCCGGGATGGTGTAACGCCCTTCAAATAAAAAAATAATAAAATAAAAAACACGGCCTCTGATACGTTAAGGCAGGCACTATTGTGCTTGTTTATCTTGCTGATTGTCTGTCTGAATTTCCTTCGTTATGTGTTAATTTTCTCATAGTCTTCCTGTATTGCCCCCGGGGCGGTTTGTGGTGCGACGTTAGATGTCACATTCGCTGTCACTTGAAGTGATGGAGATCGCCGAAGCAGCGGCTTTGCTCGACAGGCTCGCTTCAGGGCTGGACGCGTTCCCCAGTCGATCTACAGCACCATCCTCTCCAGTTAAGGACCGAATCGAGCCTTGTTGTAACCTATAAGAAAAAATAATATCACTTTTAGATGAAGGCTGTTCCTTTGAATAAACTTCAGTTATTAAATCCGTGTTCCACAATTATAGAATTTATGCGAAATTTTCCAATAAAATGCAGAACAGATTAAAACCCATATGACGTAATGTAATATTAAACGATGATAAGCTTGTCAGATTTAGCTTTGGATTTAGCCTTTTAACTTAATGCCCCGGAAGAACATAAAAATAAAGAGCATCTGTACAACCAATAGCCTACACGTACAGCACATTTATTTTCTGTGCGGGCTTTGTAAAAAAATAGATTGGCAATTTGAAGTAACAAATGCATTTCTCGTTTATTTACCCAAGCATTCTAACCAGGAGTAGGCTACCTAGTATAGTTTCAAATCCATTAATGTATTTTAAATATTTTAAGATTTTTGATTTGCTCTCATTTAATAAAAGCTTTAACCGGGACAGAAAAAGAAACAGAAAAAAATATCTACAAAAAATATAAAACAATTTCTGACAGATTAAATTATAAAGCTATTTGTAAAGAACTCCCGTTGTTAATGTCACTGACACTAACAGCTAGCAAAACAAATAGCAAATAGCCATAGCTAAGAGATCAAAGCCATAAACATTCGTTATGGGTAGATAAAATTATAACCGATAACCAAGAGTTAATCTTTCATTTTATTCATTTCTTGGTTGTTGTGATTTTTTCGTATAGCTATCGAAATGTTTTGCCCAGTGATGTAGACTAGGCCCAAACCATAATAAACACACAACCGCAGGCGATTAATTTTTCGTCAAAAGCGACGAGTCAACCTTGTTTGAACCTATCACGACACATTTTTTTACAATATTAAATCCCTGAAATAAGAATGTAAATAGGCGTCCAATGTTATGGCAAACTTCATCTTAAATGAGAAGAGACGCCTTACATTATACAATTACAAAGAACTACTCGTCACAATGATGGCGAGGACAGTTCGAATACCATTTTAAAACCATGTGTGATTTCCCATGTGGTTTGACCAATAACGCTGTCGAAAATGTATTAATTAATAACCCTGCCATTTTCATTATGCCGATAAAGCGCATAATGTTTTAGCCTTTGTCCAATTTTATTGTGTAATGTGAGTTTAATGATGGAGAAGAAAAGCAGCTGTACCTTGAAATATTTGCACAATGTGCCCGAAAGGTTGAAATTTGGAAAAACACACCTGTTTTTCGCGGCCGCCGCTCTGTCCCTTTGTCTGCGATTTTTAAACCAATTTCCCACTTGAGTGGGAGTGAGTCCAGTAGCTTGTGCAAGCTCTCTCTTTTTACTTGGGTTCGGATAAGGGTCCTGAAGATACCATTCTCGAAGTAAATGCCTGGTCCTTTCTTTAAAGCAGTGTGTCTTTTGCTCTCCATCCCAAATAGTTTTAGGCAGAGGAAACTTCTTTCGCACCCGGTATTTGTCCACTGGCCCTAGCGGGCGGCCTCGCAGCTTTTCTGCCTCCTGGTAGTGTGACTCCAGCCAAAGTGCTTGCAGTTTGGAATGCGACTCTTTGGTGAACTTGTGGTTCTCCAGAATGTGGTAAAGCTCACGGAAATTCCCAGTGTGAAAGGCTACGATAGCCCGAGCCCTCAGCACGGACTCATTCCGGCTAAGTACGTCGCAGGCAGCAGGTGCGACGGGCAGCGACCAGAGAAATCGGCCGAGACGCTCGATGTCTCCGCTCTCTTCCAAAGTCTCGCATACCCCCGCTACCTGCTGGGGACTAAAATTCAAGATTGGCAACTGAAACATGAAGGCTTTTCTTCCCCCCGCGGAGTCCCCTCTACCTTTAGCTTCAGGCTTTATGTGCCTTTCCTCTCTCTTTTCAAGTCGAATCCAGACAAAAACGCAACTCCAGTGTCAGCAGACAAACGATGATGCAGACGAATAGAAACGACGCTCCGGCTGGCTGCAGTTGCCTCGGCTGGGAATACCAAGAGTTGGAGGGCAGGAGATTATGGCACAAGAATGAAGATTTTTTTTGAGGAGGGAAAAGACGTGCTGCCCGCTTCTGATTTTCTATTGGACTTGGCAGATTGGTTGCGTAGTTTCCACGGACGCCTGTCAATCACTGTCAAGTGCGCCAATCAGGCGGAATGGAAGAGAGTGGATTTCAGCACCTCCCAGACCTCGACAGCGCCTTTTACGCTGTAAACATAAGCGATCTTTGCTTTAGTACTAGTTACGTGTTTTTACACACATCTTGGACTTAAACTGTACTTTTTGAGATTTAAAGTGTATAGGCTGCATTAACAGTTGTCTCATTTGGTCTCATCTAGTACGAAGTGAGATATTCGCGTAGAAAACCACTTTAAACTCAGGGCACGATTGGCTTTTAATCTTAAATACGTGCCCCCGGCAGTGCATTAGGCTACAAAAGTACATTTTTCAGATTGAAATTACATTAAGCTTATAGATTTTTAGTGAACGTTAAATAAAAAATGACGAACGCTGATGGAAAAGGGGAAAAGATAAGCAAGATTTTTTGAGCTCTTACACATTTGACAGCTCAGAGCAGAGCAGTAGTCACTAGACTGTCAAATTTTATTCTGTGCCGTTGAGGATGAAAGTAGTCTGAACAAATTCCGCTTTACAGATGCACGTCGTGTTTCTTTTGCAACCAATAGGCTAAATTATGAGGATTTGCAATCGAGCATTTATAAAAATGACAATGCAAAGATCAGTTTCTTTTTTACTTGCAATTTTATCATCCATATATTCAGCATTTTTGAGAATGGATCACTATTTGAGGAGGGGTATCACTGGACAGACCTGTCACCCTGCAGTTTGTGGAGATGCGATAGAAACAATGTGATGCTATGGTATCAGCCACAGCACGTTCTGTGATCCGACTGGGGCAATAAATAAGAAGGCGGATGGATAGCGCAGATGGTTTGAAGTGTCGGGTCAGATTATTTCACGGCTGACTACAGTGGAAAAGTTCATTCTGACGGAAAGCCCCTGATATTATTTTCACAGACCCACACCGTTCATTTGAAGAAAACCCTTCGGGCCCTTTTTGCATGATGTATGAGCTGCCCGCATCTCGCTACTGCTACGGGAAGCTGCTCATTTTCATGCACCACGGTCATGTCACAGAGACTAATCCTACTTTACACCATCGTGATCTAGATTTGTACCATTACTTCGGAAACAAATTAACCTCAAGGTTGTTAGCAACACGTTACATTTGTAACTAGTTGTGTGGCTGTAATAATAATAATAATAATAATAGGCCAATAATAATAATAATAATGACAACAAATTTCATATTAAAAAACATATTTATGCTAATAAAGGCGAAAGATAGTCAGGTTCGACGAGGCCAACATTTTTTACATTCAATGTTTGTCTGGGAAACATTTAAGAATTTGACTTAACTTTTCTATTGAATTGTAAATAAAGCTAACAGTGCAAAAAAAAAAAAAAAAAAAAAAAAAAAGCTAACAGTGCAATGAAATACATATTGCCGGTGGTCGTACAGGCATATGAAGCAAGGCAACAGTGCTCAACATTTTTCCATCTTCAAACATTAAAAGACTCTTTAAATTTTTATATTTTATCTTGTATGTTTGAAATGGCCTAAAAATTATCGTGAGTCCCTCCAAAGAATGACAAAAAGCGACATCGTCGCTTATTGACACTGTGAAAGAACTGCAGGTGAGTATGTATTTAAATCTATGAAAACACTTCACTGTCTTTGATTAGGTAATTGGTAAAATGATTAACCTGTAATTTGATCAAAAATGCGTACACTTTTGTTGTGTAGATTGGTGAAGTGTAACGTTTTGGATGGTCTGTGAAGTGTAACAAAACTGATATAATAATTCATTTATAATGTGTTTTTTACCCAGTGGTTCTCAAACTTTTTCGGTGAGCACTGTCCCTTGTGTACAGCGCATCCCTTTGTGGTCCCCAAAAAATGTATGACATAAAACATTCATAAAACTTACATTTTGAATTAAACAAAACAGTCAAAGGTTCTTTAAAGAAACATTTATTTCTTACCTTATTATAATCTGAATAAACATTTTTTAATCACAAAGAACCTTTTATGAAAAGGCTGTTAAATGTACTTTATAGAACAATTTAGACAAAAAAGTTATTCGTGAAGCACCTATATTTTTAAAGAGTACTTTCAGATGTAACAAAGTGAACACTTGCGTTACAAACATATTCGATCTGCATGGTTTCTCTTGCTCTTGTCATTTCTTATGTTCATGATTATCATGATTTTATATTACATTTTTTTTTACATTTCTGAATTGTTGTATTTCATGTGTATTCTACATTGTGTCCTTTTGTAAAGCTGCTAATTTAATTATGTTTGAATAGTAATAAAATATCACAAATATATTTGTCATTTTTTTGTTTTGTTTCGTTGCACATTTTGTTACATTTTTGTCAGACACAAAGGTTGTAGGTCTGTTAAAGTGAGAGGTAGTCACTTTTATGAGACAGTTAAAGTAATTTGCTGACCATAGATTCCCACGGTGCAAGGTCACAGCATTGCCTAAAGCACAAAAAGGGAGAAAAGAAGTGATGGAGCAGGAATAGTGGGTGAGGGGTCGGTAGGTGTCCCAGATTCCTCTGCATGAGCTGTGCATGCCTCATTCACAGACATTTGAATCGTCTCTCTCTCTCTCTCTCTCTCTCTCTCTCTCTCTCTCTCTCTCTCTCTCTCTCTCTCTCTCTCTCTATATATATATATATATATATATATATATATATATATATTTATATATATATATATATATATATATATATATATATATATATATATATCTCCTTCTAAATCCATGAAGATATGCTTCAAAATTCCATTAATCTTTTACATGCCATCATCCTGTTTCAAAGTGTGCTGTTGTTCGTGGCTCAATATCCATGTCCAGCTTTCCCTAGTCAAATAAAGGATTATCATTCATGATACATGTTAGATCAGTGACCATTAGATTGTGAATATTCCAAAAATCCACAAGGGAATAGATTAAACAAACATGGGCCTAATTTTGTCAGGGCACCACAGAATTTGCTACGACAGGCTGCAATCTGCATAGGGAGGACATCAATTGCTATAGTTGGATTATATTGTAATTAAGGTATCATGCCAGCAGTCATATTAAAGAACCCTCTGGTGGACTAAATATGCTAGAGTTAAGTCGTAAATGGGCATTTAGAGTGACAGGGATCCTAGGATCATTTGGAAAGTTGAGGATAATGCAGTGGATAAATCTGCTGCTTTAGATGGTGCCATCCAGCATTATAAGAGCTGGCTTTTTATAAACCATAATCTACAGATGTACTGTAACTGAGATCCAATATTCACAGGCCAGCATCATCATTCACACAAATACACACAGACCCAAACACAGATATGGGCTTAATCATCGTACGCAGTACTGTATTGCAATAATATTTTCGTTTTTTTTAAACCGCTCATTAAATTCCATAGAGCCATAGTGTTTTGCATTCATAGTGTCTTATTAATTCATCGTACATAGAAATGTGCATATAAATTAAATTATTTAGACACTGCATGTGGTTATGTTACCTTGATGTGATTATGTTAACTGCCTCAGTTCAATCAAGCATCCCTGAAAATATTAATAATATGCTATTCCTATACTGTCAGCTTTGGCATCATCTATTCCATTTGAGTGCACTTTCAGTTTGATGGGAATAGTAAAGGGCCCAGTAATCTTTTGATTGTGCAACATAACCTTATTTAAAGTTATGATTCAAAACACAAGGGTTTAGAGCTCCATCTCGCTAATTGGCTTATTGGGAATAAATGTAAATTGGCACAGAACCAAATATGACTTGTAAACACACACATGCTCAATATTTGACGACACTTGACCATGCGTCAATATGTTGACGCGGAGGGTATACCTTTCGCGTCATTTTTTGACGAACTGGGGACTTCAATACTATTAAGTCCGTTGCATTCTCTTTCCTATTTTCTTACCATTTTCTACCATTTTCGCGTCGGTTTAGGGTTAGATTTACATAATGACATCCCTACCCAAACCTTTCCCTAACCCCAATGCCAGGCGACAACTGTTTAATTTCGCGTACCTAATAGTATTGAAGTCCCCAGTTCGTCAAAAAATGACGCGAAAGGTATACCCTCCGCGTCAACATATTGACGCATGGTCAAGTGTCGTCAAGTGTTGGCGCCATGGGTGTGAGACCGTGTTAGCTTAACACATCGATTTCAATTTGTCAGTTTACATTTGTTAAATCCAGTTGGGCATCTACTCTAAGCAGTAGTCCGTCATGAAGCAGAAAACAGCATTCATTTTTAATCGGAACATATAAAGAACATCAAACAATATATAGAACAGTAATACATACATACATTCATACATATACATACATATACATATACATATACATATACATATATATATACATATATATATGTATATGTATATGTATATATGCTGTTTATTCAGCCATTCACATTGTTTACAAATCAGTGCTTAGCTGATACTGTAGTTGTGATAGTCTAATACATTCAACCTGTACAAAGCTGCCCTTAAGATATAAGACATGCTTACTTGACCTTGATACAAGGACCTTTACAGCACACTGCTTCACACACTCACACTGACAGCTCAGCGTCATCCTCCAACTCTAAATCTGCGAGGTGTCCAACAAACAAGATCATGCACTATGTTGAACCCCAATTAGAGCCCTGTGAATGATTTCACATCCATTAAATGCTGACAGCAGACAGGATTAAGAGTTTCAACCAGCCCATGAGCATTCCAAGAATTAGTAGAATGAGTTATAAATAGTGTTTTAAAATGGGTCGTGCTTTACCACAAATATCACCTGCTACCTAGAAAGATTTGCACAGAAATAGTTTTTTAAATATAGAAAGGGTGATTAATAGGGTAAAATAGCTTGTGTGGATTATACATTAAATTAAAATAGCAAAGTAACAAAACAGTATAAACAGAATAAAGTTTGTTTTGTGTTGAAGGGAAATTTAAATTGTCAAAATTAAAATTAAATTGTTTGTGTATTGTAAATAAGCCTTTGAAAACACTGGCGCTATAATTAAAATGCTGTAATTTCCAATTATATGTCAGGATTTAGGGACCTAAGCAAGTATGATTTAAAGGAACAGTATGTAGGATTGTGGCCAAAACTGGTATTGCAATAGCAAAACTTGTGGCTAAAACTGGTACTGCAATCACACAACTGGTGGCCAATACACAAAATGACAACATAAACATCAGTTGAGGGCTACAACTCCACTTTTTTTAATGACAATATCCTGGCCAGACCACTATTGTCAGTGAAATAAGTATTTGAAGTGCGTGCTCGAACTCATGAGCGACGGCCAGACTGAGACGCTACCGGAAAAAGCACCACACAACATGCTGGAAACACTCTTTAGTAAGCACAAATAACATTTTTGAACATCATGCTGTTAACAACAACTCTCCTACTCAACTTCACATTGTTGTAATTAAACACCCTCCACTTCTGAACTTTAAAGAGGAGCAGGATATGTTGCTCTCAACATTTCCTGAAGAAGGCAACCCTCTCATCGTACTCGGGGACTTTAACGTCCACATGGAGAAGCTTTACGCTGCGGACTTCCACACACTCACCTCCTCATTCGACCTAACTCGCCTCACCATCGCTGCCACTCACAGATCAGGAAAGCAGCTTGATCTCATCTACACCCGCAACTGCACTACAGACAACATTAAGGTTGTTTCTCTCTATTTATCTGACCACTTCTTCATCACTTTCAACATACATCCTTCAGGGCGTCGTCGAAGAGTGCACGGTCCACAGCTCACCAGATGGTCACTGGGGTCCCTCAGGGATCAGTGCTTGGTCCACTCCTTTTTTCAATCTACATAACATCCTTAGGACCTATCATACAAGCATATGGCTTCTTCTACCACTGCTATGCTGATGACACACAGATATTTTTCTCATTTCATCCTGATAATCCCACCATAGCAGCATGTATTACAGGCTGCTTAGAAGACATCTCGGATTGGATGAAGAAACACCACCTCCAGCTGAACCTCGCAAGAAACCTTGGTGTAGTCTTTGATGACGAACTATCCTTTTCTTATAACATTGCATAGATCATGCCGTTTTGCGTTATACAGTATCATGAAGATACAGCATACCTTCACACTTTTATACATTCCTACACCCCATCAAGAACTTTACTTTCAGCAAATGAGCAGCGCCTTGTGTTACCTTCACAAAGGGGCACTAAATCAAGTTCCAGTTCATTTTCCTTCACTTCTCCCCACTGGTGGAATGTAAATGAATGACATGATGATTAATAAATGTTGTCAGATTTTTTTTTTTGGGGGGGTCCCTTTAATGAAGGTGATTTTTATGTTGTAATTTCACTTTTATCTTCATAAATCTACAAAATAGATTCCCTAAAATCTGTGTAAGGTCCGATATTAAATGTATTCTCAGTTTGTGACACCACAGAAAAATATGTTATTAACCTCCTATTTGAATGATTGAAAAAACCTCCAAATAAATAAAATAAGTTATCAAAAACTATGGGCACTTAGGGGAAAGCTGCCGTCATCTCTATCAACCTTAAAATACCACTTGAATGGGTGCTGGCGATTGTGTTAGGGGTGGTACTTTGCTTGGTGGCTCCAGGGCTCATTGAGCCACTGTTAACTCCAACTCTACAATTACATAGTTCACAGTCTTTATAAAGTGTTTCAGCTATATTTCTAACATTTATAATATGTCTAGAACTATTTTCTCTGAAATTAAGAGACTTTAAGAGAGGATCATGCAAGCTGTTGTTGTCCTTTCTCAGTTCCATTTCATCCCAAGCAGTGATCTAGTGTGCCTGTTTAATCCGAAGAAGACACTGCTGTCACTGAGGTGCCATGTGTGGATATGAAGCTTTTGAATAATGAAGAGAGCCAATGGCACCCATGCAAGTTTCATGATGCCTGCTCTCCATGTCCGTGCAAGGGGAACGTCAAAAGCGCGTTGCGGTGTCGTCTTGTCAAATGGAGAAGACAAGTGAACTTTCATTTCGGCTTGAGTGAGCTGCCTCTCTGCCCCTACAGAAGCACACACACATACAAAAAACACAACCTGTTTCAACATTATAAATGTGCTTGGTTAACAGTTTTTCTGCTGTGTTTCATAATCTAAATGAGGTCAGAATTCTTATGAATTTAGCTCCTCTTACTCTTATTTCACCACATTTGGAGAAGTAGGAATCCAGACAGTTAAGCAGAGTCTTCCCTGACATGGTGCTGTATCAAAATGATGAGGTTTATTTTGCGCTAACAGCTGACTGGATGTATATTTTTACCTTTTTTACACAAGTAAATAATTGGACATAAAACATTGATTTGAAACAATTTATTAGCTCATTTGTCCTATTATGAAAATAATCACAGCGAACCACACAAAATTAAACATACACTGTAAAAAGTTGGTTCAACTTAAATATTCAACAAAATATTTCAATTGATAACACCTAAACATTTTGGGGCGGTTTCCCGGACAGGGATTAGACTAGTCCTAGACTAAAATAAATGTAAGAGCTGCCCAAACTGAAAACGACTTGCACTGCATATCTTAAAATACATCAGTGCCCTTTGTTTCTCCTCAAAATGCATACAAGTAATGTTTTTAATAAGGTGTTTGTTATATTTCCTAATTAAACTAACGCCTAGTCCTGACTTAAGCTAATCCCTGTCTGGGAAACCACCCCTTAAGTTCATTCAACTGTGGTGAAAGGTGAAATTTTAAGTTTAAATAACTTACTTTTTAGGTGTTAACAATTGAAGTATTTTTTTTTTACGTTGATCCAACTTTTTACAGTGTAAGTACCATTTCAACAATCATGGATTTTTTGGGGATTAAAATGCATCCAGAATATTTATATATTTAGCAGGCATTTTTTGGCTTCTTCACTTGAATCAAACTGGCATCATTAACATGATATTATATAAATGAATACTTGAATCTATAATTATTAGGTAATGTACGTATATTGCTCCATATATTATGTTGAGTAGTTATTTAATGTAAACAGTTTTAAAGTGTTATCAAGTGAGAAGATTTAAGTAATGTCAGATTGTTTTAACTTTGTATTACAGTTGATCTGCATAATCTTTACTGTATAGACGGTTTCAGCAGTAACAACATAAACAAGCGGCTGTCGTGGTCCGCACGTAACTTCATTGTTAGACTTAACTGTAATTTCTACAGTTACTTACCACAAAATGGCCAGTAAAATACCATAATTTTCTTTTCCAGTTCATTACTGTAATATACATTGCATTATGGGTATTAACATTTAATTTACAGTGATTTACTGTATGTTTTGAATTTGCGGTAGACTGCTGTAAAACAACAGCAGTAGTGCTGAATAAAAGCATATAAAATGGAAAAATAAAATAAATATCTCTAGGAAATGAAATACATTTTATTTGTTATGCTTTTAGCAGTGAAGCAAATTTCAAAATGTGATTTTTTTTCAGCAGTGTAAATAATTTATTGAGAATTGTAGATAGAAACAAGAAAGGGATTATGGATAAATGCTTGACACCAACACTAGTGACACCAAGATTTCGCTCCTCAGAGTGTCAGGGGAGTGACAGGAGAGGCTAATTGGGGAGTGTAGCAAGTAACTTTTACTAAGTGACTGTGGCACTGTGGTAGTGTTATGGACCTTCGACATGGGTGTCCTGGGTTCGATTACCCTTCAAGGCAATTTATTTTTTAAAACTAGGTTACAGTAAGGGTATTATACTGTAAAATGGAACTGCGGTAAAGTCATCATACTGTAAAAAAACATGTACAGTTATGGTACTGTAATGGGGCAGTTACAGAGTTACCGCATATATACAATAAAAAGTCTAACAGTGTTCCGGTAAACTCCACTAAGAATAAATAACAACAAAGTTCTTAAAACATAGTTTATTTATATAACAAGCAAAAAGCAACACATAGTTTACCTAGGAAACAAAAATCCTAGGTAAGCGCACGTGCGTCCGATGAAACTGTCTATACCCAGGTGAGAGATCTTAAAGGGATAGTTAACGCAAAAATGAAAATTCTATGATTATTTACTTACTCTCATGTTGTTACAAACCTGTATAAAATTCAAGGAAAACATTTTGAGGAATGCTTGTAACCAAACCAATGAGCCACATTCACTTGTTTTACGTGAACTTAACAAATTAAGTAATTTTAACTAGTTAATGAGTTATGTAAACTATATACTAGTCAAAACCTTAAAATAGTAGGTTCAATTGACTCTCATAACTAATATGATTAAACTTAGCCTACTGCTGCTGATAATATTTAATAAACACTAATGTGTTGTAGCATTAATATCAGCAAACATTAATCATACTTGATTGTTTAAACATTGGTTTTGGGTGGTTGGTTGCCCTTAACTTAACACTGCACAGATTTATCTGATGTGAGACACAGCCAGTCGGCCTACAGTAATGCCATCTTAGTGTCGCTGAGCCTCTTATAAACTCATAAACTTCAAACCAACAGGGAGATGGGAATCACAAAGGTAATCCACACCGGCTAGAATAAAAAACAAACCCTTGAAATGGTTATAATTTTAAAACATCATCATGAAGACACATTCAAATGATCTTAGACTGATACAAATATGGATATTCACTTATTGTGGAGCAGAATGGCAAATTAGCAATATTTTCACCAATTCACGTTAAGTAGTGTAACAAAGATGAGACGATACAAATGCGGGTTATTTGCCAGAAAAAAAAGTAGGCTTTGGAGACAGCACAATGTGGAAATGGAAAACTTGACTTAAGGAGGGATTGTAAGAAGGGAATGGGGACTTGACTGCTAATATGATCAATCAGTGGTTCTTAAACATGTGTGACTAGTGGCATAAACCCATATAGGGAATTATTGCCTAATTATTTCTGCAGATATAGTAGGGTACCAATTCTCAAGAGTGTAAAAGAAAAGTCTCTTTAAGGAAGTCGCACCACTACAGTAGACGGGAATGTTTGCAATGCAGTTATTTCAGTTATGCAAGACTCCAGTGCAAACTTAAATAGGGAAAAACATATCACGTGCTAAGATAACAAGCATATTTCTGACTAACAGTTAAACCTGACATCAACTGCACCAAAGCTTTTGTTTCTTAAGTTCAAACTGCAGTAAAAACACCTTGTTCAAGGTTGTTTCAGCTACTATGTGCACAGGTTAGCAAGTCTCTCATGCGACCCTGTACAAAACCTCTCCCCGAGAGTATCATCAGTCTTTATCGATTAGTTCTTTTAACTGAAAGGCAGGCCTTCCATCGCCAGAGCGGCCATATTGAGTGTTGCATTGTCCCTTGTTTATAGTGATAGCAGTGCACATCTTGTTGAATCCAATATTTTTTGGTAAACTGGCTCCCTTTTTTGGGAGTTTCCTCGCTTCAATTTGGACAAAGAAAGTATCATGTCTCTGCTAGACGAGCAACATGTGTGCTGAGTAAATGGAGAGTAACTAACCATAACTGACAGCCCCAGCATGCTGAGAGCATCCATGCTGTCAATGAAAGTGAGGTGAGAGTAAACAGTATACTGTTTGTGATTAGGATTTCCGAAATTTACACCTACACAATTCATTCTGCTGCTTGTTTATGTGTTTGTATGTGTATTTGTTGGCTTGTTGAAAATAAATGTTTGTCAAGTATTATTGATGAATATTTTGTGCACTGTAAAAAAAAAGAACTCTTCAAAATTAAACTGTTCAACTGGCTAAGCTGAGGTTCTATAAACGTATCACTCTTGGCAACAGTCTGTTCCTTAAATTTACAGAAAATGGAACTGAGCCAATTAAAAAATGTTGATTCATTTTGAAAATATACTTCGGAGGGGAGCCACATCCAACTTTCACTGTTTAAAGTCGTGTGCAGGATGTGATTGTATCCATTAAAGGACAAGTTCGGTATTTTACACTTAAAGCTCTGTTTTCAGATTGTTTATGATGAAATAGAACGGTTTTTACTGAAATTTCGACATATGCGGCTGCAACGAGAATTTTCGGGTGTTTGTTGTTTCACCTCCCACCTCTAGAATGGGTGTATAGGTGCACAGGAACAATCCTTCCTAAAATGCATTAAATTTTCATTTACAAAGACGTGAAACTCACCGAGTGGTCAGGGGTGTTCACTGATATGCTCACACAAAAATCGCTGCAAAAGATGCTTTTTAACAGGTGTTTTAGCATTCGTTGTAAACTTGTGGACCTATTTTTCCAAACGCCTCGCACTCGTATATTCTTCCGCTAAGAGCTTAAATAATAGACACTCCAGCCCAGTTGGTGGCGATAATCCACCTTCGCCAATTGCAAGAATACAAACAAAGTTCCCGGCGCGGAGTAATATTGTACCTCACAGCACATCTAATACAAGTCACGGGAGTTGGACAAAATCAGGGACGTCACTAGGATTGGAAGACAGGGGGGGCTCAGCCCACAGAGTATTTGTAACTTGTGTTTGCAAAATTTTTGCACTCACATCTGAGCTACAATTATGTCAACAACCAGTCAAGAAACCAAGATGTTAACAAGTAAAACATGACAGACATATCCTCCTCTTCCATACTCTGTTAAATAAAAGTTACTGTAATGTTAGCTTTTAGACACATCAAAGCTGCATGGGGGAATTTAGGCCAGACTTTGCTCCTGATTAGTTATTCTATAAGCAATGACTTAAATGCTATCTGTATGCTTTTGTAACTGTATGATAAAGTAATAGCATACTATATCTAATTTCTATATTAAGTTGTCCACACACAGAATGCTATGGTGGATAGGTTCAATCAGAGTGCAATTTTGTTTGACTTGCATACAGTTTAACCCAAGAACTAGAGTTTTAAAGTCATAGTGATATTTGACAACACACAGGTTTGAGCATTTCTCAATTAAAGATGATTTATTCTGCCAAATGAAAACAATGTATAATATAAATCAACAACAAAAACCCAGTATTTTACCAGGTAAGCTATTGATATGGATCCTTTTTAAAGTGGCTACTGTATAAATACAATAACCTGATGGCGGAAGGAATAAAAGATTTGGAGTAATGATTACTGTATAATATGTACTGTATGACTGCTTTCATTTTTGTTTCACATGTGTATCTGTGGAGAGTGTGGGCATTTACTCATCTTAAGCCTACTTTTAGGTAACATCTACGTATTTAATATTTAATTTATCACATTGGGGCAGTTTCCCGGACCAGGATTAGCTTAATCCAGGACTAGGTCTTAGTTTAATTAGGAAATATAAGTAGTTTTAACAAACATGCCTTACTAAAAACATTACCTGTGTGCATTTTGAGGTAAATCAAAGGGCCCTGATGTATTTGAAGATATGTAAGTGCAAGTTGTTTTCAGTTTGGAGAGCTCTTAAAAGTGTTTAAGTCTAGGACTAGTCTAATCCCTGTCCGCGAAACCGCCCATATATGATTAAAATAGTCTCAGGCCTAGTTAGAATATAGCTAGCATATTAAATATAATGAAAAAAAATGTAGTGTATGCTATGCATAGTGCCTAGACCTGCCAACAAATGCTTATTGTTATAAGAAATTCAAGAAAAGAAAAGAAAAACTATCCTTAGACCTATAGACCATTACTGACCTCAATCACACCGGGTCCGGCTCCCTCAGAATCAACTGGCCTGCCAATCTCCTGCAGTTGCTTCTCTTTCTCTCTCCTAAAATATTTTCTAATATCCATCTCATCTGCTCAATGAATTGAAGGATACAACAGTATTGCATTAACAGGGACCCAATGATGACATTTAGTTTTCAGTGACAACAACATTCTATGGGGATTGATACTGTTGAATATGCCTCTTTTAGAGATATTTTATTTAAGAGATATTTTATTTTAAAGATTATTAGGCCTATATTGTTGGCAAAGAATAAAGAGTTGTGATTAGATTGCTAAGTTAACAATTTCTTGTATTTTGCTTGTGCAAGACTAAAGTTTTTCATGACATAGCAAACCAAAATATTCCCATTCCTTTACCTCAAGAAAACGTAGCTAAAGGTAAGCAGCCAGCAGGTAATTAAAAACAACTTACAATTTCACTCCTCCGTATCACGACACTTACCAATCTTTATTTTACCATTAGCGTGCGTACTAGCGTGTGTATTAGTGATGGGCAGTCCAGCTCTTTCCATTGATTCGGCTCTTTCGGCTCAAGCGCTGGCTCTACATTTTAGTGATGGCAGTCCGGCTCTTTTCATAGATTCTGCTCTTCTGGCTCGGCTCCCTTAGAAGAGCCGGCTCCCCTGCATGCGTCTGAAGATTCGGCTCTGCTCGTTCGCTACAAAGAATCAGCTCTTAGAGCCGCTCGTTCGTGGACAAAACTACGATAAAACTTGTTGGAATGCGTATTTTGCAGCGATTTTTGTGTGAGCATCTCAGTGAACATCCCTGACCAATCGGTGAGTTTCACGTCTTTGTAAATGAAAGTTTAATGCATTTTAGGAAGGATTGTTCCTGTGCACCTATACAGCCATTAGAGGTGGGAGGTGAAACAACAAACACCCGAAAATTCTCGGGCCAGCATTATATGTCCAAATTTAATTCAAAACCGTTCTATTTCATAATAAACAATCTAAAAACAGGGCTTTAAGTGTAAAATACCGAACTTGTCCTTTAACAACACTGTGACATTTTACACTATAAACTTATGCAGTAATAAAAATGGCTGTTTTTAATGTTATGCATCACTGTAAAAAAGTGAAAAGTTGGATTTACTTAAAAATATACTTCAGTTGGTTACACTTAAACAAATTGAAAAAAGAAAGAAAAAAGTTTATTAAATTAAAAATGTGTGCCTAAAGTAAAACTTAAGTAAAATTTGAAGTTTTTTTTTTAAGTTGATCCAACTTTTCACTTTTTCACTTTGTGAATAATTTAATTCAAATTAAAAAAAGATTAGTTGTATCCCTTGAATCTGATTGGCCAATTAGATTTGTACTTCGTAAACTTGCATTCCACCACTGCCTAACAGGATGTTAGATACCTAACCTAACTGCGGCAGAAGTAGACATGCACAAAGTTGACAAGTCCTGCCCACGAAACCCGGAAGTGTGATAATCCCCTATTGACTTGGCTTCACATGCTTAACAAAGCCCTTCAGCCGTGACTTATTCCAAATTATTACACCGGTTAAATGTTTTATTCTGATTGATTGAGAAATGTTATATAGGTCTTTATTATTTTTCTGTTAAATGCACGCCTAACCCATTAAATGTCTTAAAATAACCACCAGAGCAATGTTTGTGGTAACCGTGGTATAAGTGGAATAATTGACTGTGGTCATTTGAATTATTTGAAAATAATGCACACCCACAGTGTAACTGCACTTCGCGTCATGCCGCATTGCCACCTTGGCTGTGCATTATTTTCGAATAATTCAAGGGAATAATTCATACACCATAGCCTACCTTATTGTTTACTCAACTGTTCTTGTTACTAGAAGCTAGTCCTATGAATGATTCATAGTAATGTACTGTAGAAATATCAACGTTACAAAAGTGTCTTGAAATGCCTGCACAGTAAGATGTTACTGGCCATGGTGTATACAGATGTCACAGCAGTCTACATCACATCAGGCCAGTTATAGGCACTGGTCCAGTCCAGTGTTTCTGGTTGGCATGCCAAAGTTGATTTATCTGGTCAGATGCTTGCTGTCATCAGACCGGGTGGAGGAGCTTAGAGTCCCTCTGGAGACTGTCTTAACATAGATGTGTAATAGTAAGTGAAGCCAGTGGCAAGCACTGCTGTCTACATGTAGTGTAAATATGGAGACTTGAAGACAGTGATATGCAATACCTACAGGGAAAAAGCAATCCTTCTGACCTCTGTGAACATTCTGCCCCTGTAAATCAGTAACCCCAAACATAATTTTCTCTATTTCCTCAGGATATAAAGCTTTTACATTTTAAGTTACATTTACATCTATGCACTTGGCAGATGCTTTACACAAAGCTAATTGCAGTGCATTTATATTTAAATGTATATACTGTATAATACAGTATCATATCAGTTTTATAGGAATCAATGATTTTGGATTTGTTAGAATGCTCTACAGTTGCAATAAATATTGTCTTCTTATCTCTATTTTTATACAGTTCTGTGCAAAAGTTTTGGGCCACCATGCTACCATTAGATTTGTTGTTTTTGCAATTGTATAGGGATCATATATAATTATTTCTTAGTCTCTTTTTTAGAATACAACCAGAAAATACAGGAAATGTGTATGTAAACAGTATAAAAGTATAAGCTGAAGTGTCAAGTACTTATTTTCTTCACATTTTTCATTTTTATTTTAAAATAAATTTGATTTGCACTTCTATAAATACTTGCTTACATTTGCATTTATCCATATTCTATTCATTTTGTACACATCTGTACTTGATATACTGGTTTAGATTCCGTACACTCCAGCTTACATTTGTTTATACTTGTAAATACATATACACAAAAAATACTGGGTTCTTTTCAACCATGTTATTGCATTGTAAATTAAGCAATGATGGGCTTTTTTAACCCTTCGTTGGGACAAATATAAATATATTCTTGATTAATTAATGGTTGGGTTTATCCCTTTAACACCTAGCTGGGTTATAGTTCCTGTAAAGTCAATCTTGGAAACTGTTTCCAAACACATATATGTTAGAAATGTATTTCACCATAAAGACTGTAATATGTTGTTGTAATGAATAGCAGAGTTATATCGTTAAACCGTTTTTACCAGTTCTGAGTTCAGGGTTTTTAGGCTGGGCTAAAACAGTGACACTCTTGAGCCACAGTGCATGTCCCCGCCCCTAACACAATCACAAGCATCCTTTCAGATTGTAGCTATATTTCAAAGTTAGCTGGTTTCAGCGCAGACAGTGGATATGCCCCCACTGCATGAAAGCAGAGAATGCTGCCTGTTTTCCAAGATTTTGATAACGTATTCAGGTTCAGGTTCAGGACCTCGGTTTTTTTGTACCCATAGATAAACTAAGTATGAGTGTTATGAAGTTTGGCAGAAGTTTAAATTCATTGTTCAAAGGATGAGAGTCATCATTTAGAATTGAGTTAAGGTGTTTTCACATCTGTAGTTCGGTTAATTTTGTCTGGACCAAAAGCAAAAAAATTATACATTGTAGCTTTTTTAGCACTTTTGGTTCCTTTTCATACCACACTGATCGCTCTGGTCCGCACCAGTTGAAACGAACCAAAAATTGGTCATGTGATAAGATCCACATCACTCATTGGCCACATGTCTTTGAACGTATTTCCTAAATTGCTTCTCGGTTGGTCAGAACCAACGTGCGGGAAATTCCAACGGAATACCAGAAGTAAACAGGAGGAAAATACAGCAGACACTATGGACAGATGACTGCGCGCTGTAATTATGTCCATGATTGTTATACATGGTTTGTATACAACACTCTCTAGTCTAGACACTGTTCATTTCCAGAATGAAGCGTGGATGTGGCTTGAAAACGTTTTTATGCACTGCAAGCAGCGAACCCACCAAATTTCTGAGGCTCCGCAACTCCAGGTATGTCCGCGACCTGCCATTGCTAATAGAAACTGTCAACAAACACTTCCTTATCCCGTAATGCACAGCGCAGCTAACTACGGCAGCTGGTTTAGTCCAAAAATGCGCAGTACTTTTGCAGTTAGGTCGGTTCGATCTGGGATCGTGTTCTCACCACAAACGAACCGCTCTAGAGTTCGTTTGAAAGCGTTTAGAGATCACCTCTTCAAGGAGGTCTCGGTCCGCTTGTTTGGTCCGCTTTTGGTGCGCACCAGAGTTCGTTTGCTGCATTCTCACCTGCCCAAACGAACCGCACCAAACGATTCAACCAAACTAAACAAGGCAGGTGTGAAAGCACCTTTAGTCATCCGCTGTAACTGTCTCGTATACAGGGATGCTGGACTAAGCTGTGACTCCCCAATCAGCTTACTAGACCATCTAACAATTTGACTCAGTGAATAGACAAATTTCCGAACCAAGACACAAAAGAAAACATTAAGATTGATTCAATAAAAGCACGATAAAATAACACCATCATTGTCATGTCAATGTGAAAACGGGTCAATTTTCTTAAACATAATATACGCTGGTGCCTCTTTTTACACACTGCTTCACAATTCGCTACAAAGTTCAGTTTAGAGTCAATGATGGTCCCAAGATATCATAAGATAACTTATTTGACTTATTTTATTAACTTGCCATTTTTTCATCATTCAAATTTTGTTGGATGGTTAATAACACATTTTTTCAGTGGCAAACTCAGAACACATTTAATATCTGATTTTATCTGAGATTTTGTTTGTTTATTTTATTTTATTTTATTTTATTTTTTATATTTTATTTTATTTTATGTTTTATTTATTTTATTTTATTGCATTTTATTTTATTTTTTTATTTTTTTATTTTTAATTTGTTAATTACATTTTATTTTTTATTTTATTTTATTTTATGTTATTTTATTTTATTTTATTTTATTTTATTTTATTTTATTTTATTTTATTTTATTTTATTTTATTTTATTTTATTTTATTTTATTTTATTTTATTTTATTGCATTGCATTGCATTGCATTGCATTGAATTGCATTGCATTGCATTGCATTGCATTGCATTGCATTGCATTTTATTGCATTTTATTTTATTTTATTGCATTTTATTTTTTGTTTTGTTTTGTTTTGTTTTGTTTTGTTTTGTTTTGTTTTGTTTTGTTTTGTTTTGTTTTGTTTTGTTTTGTTTTGTTTTGTTTTTTGTGTTGTGTTGGGTTGTGTTGTGTTTTTGTTTTGTTTTGTTTTGTTTTGTTTTTTGTTTTTTGTTTTTTGTTTTGTTTTTTTTTGTTTTGTTTTGTTTTGTTTTGTTTTGTTTTGTTTTGTTTTGTTTTGTTTTGTTTTGTTTTGTTTTGTTTTGTTTTGTTTTGTGTTTTGTTTTGTTTTGTTTTGTTTTGTTTTGTTTTGTGCTTTATTTCATTTTACACTGTATTATGTTTATTTTGTATATCGGCTCGATATAGAGAATCAAACCAATTTTGGATTCTTTACAGTGCAGGGAATGCTAGTGTGATTTGATGTGTGATTGATGCACCGAGTGAACTAAGGAAATTCAATGCTCTATGTGTGACACTGGTACACTGACTGAGAGCTTAAACAATACAAGCTTTAAGATTGTGAAATCATGCCATGAGCTCAGAGACGGCTCTACGATCTGTGATGTCATCCGGCCAGAGACAATAGAAGATGTTTTTATAAAAGAGGACTTTTAATCATATGTCAAAAATGTGACAGAAAATTAGAACTGGTTAAGACCTTTAATTAAAACTCAATAACACATTGCAATCAAAGCACGCAAAAATAACAATCATAGTTGCATTGATTAAATTGTTCATATAGATTAATTGGTATTTAGTAATGCAAAGGTTATGGGTTTGATTCCAAAGAAACACACGTAATGATACATTTTATAGCTGTGAGTCACTTTGGATGAAAAAGCCAAATGCATAAATGTAAATAGAGAGCTACAAACTCTGTTCACATCTTACAGTAGGCTATAACATCTTTGCCTTAGAAACTTTCTGGCAAGACACATCTCTTTTTTGCAGAATTGTGATATTTTAACAGTAAAAATTGTGAAAATAACAGTTACTGCGAGTGTTTGGTGTTGTATTGTGCAGAAATACTGTGTCCTGCTAGTTCTCTGTATAGACTTCTGTTCAATAGCTTTTTTTAAATCATCACTGTAACCAGCACAGAGTAGCACATGGAGGGTTAAAGACAATGTTTCCCCTCTCTGAGAACTCTCTTTATTTCACAGTAAGTGGCAGTAGTAAGGACAGGATGCGTCGAGAAAGAAATGAAGCAATCGGACTATCTGGGAGCAGAACGGAGAATTGAACAGCGCATAAAGGAAAAGAAAAAGACAGACACGCAGCGGTTGTTAGTCACCTAGCAACAAGTCTCCCATCAATTCCCTCAGCCTCTCTTCCAAAGTCTCCCCACTGTGCTTCCTTAATTCAGCAAATGTACTACGGATGTACCTCCCTCCCCCCGGTGATGTGCCGTGGACGCGAGACTGCACCTCACACACAACCACTCAGCCGCCCCATTGACCGCTGGGGCCTTTCTCTCAGCGCACAAAGACCCAAGGCACAAAGCCCTGAAAAGAGGGGCAGGACCAACAGGGAAAACATTTGCTTCTAATTGTGATTGACTGCATAATTAAATGATGTTCTTTTTTTGTGGGGGGGTCCCTAAATACTGAGGAGGGGCAGAAGGATGCTTGTTAAAGACAGCACTTTGTCACCAAGTAATGAGGAGAAAGCATTCCTGCTGGGTAGAGTGGCCAAATATTGAGATTGCGTCTGGAACAACTCAGAGCGCCTCTTCAAGTGTTTGCACAATGAGAGGAGAAATGCAGCGGGGTCTCACACATGTGCACACGATTAGAGGCGTATTTAAGCAGACATTTGTGTAGAAATATGAATGCACATATAGAAAATACACATACGTGAGACATAAAGAACATAGTAGAGCTGCTCCTATGCCAACACTTTCAAGAAACCCATTGCATTATTTTGTGTATCACTGTAGTCTTTCTTTATGCATTCACTTTGTGAGTGCAGTAAAGCTCATTCAGAGGCAATTTTGTATCATTTATGAATACTGAATGCAAACGTGTTTGTGTACATTGTTAACACAGCAAAATACAAAAAGCGCTTTCTGCTCATAAAAAGCCAGACTGCAATTCAGTCTTCCACGCTGGTAAATTGATGGTTTGTCATCAGAAGTCTCACCCAGGGTGCCATAATAGAGACATTCAAACACCCCCCAAAGGTCAACTTGTTTTCATTGCTTTGAATGTCAGAATCACCTTGGTCGCCGTTCTCCTCTCACCTCCATCACTGGGTTGCCTGTTCTGTTTATTCTCTTTGTCTCCTGCCTCAGTGGGTATATGATGGGTCACACGACATAAAAACAAACAGACTGGAAGGTGGCAAACCTGTAGGACACTAACAGGGATTCAAAATGCATTATACATTGAGCTGTTTTTCTGCAAATTCATTGAATTTTTTTATCTGTATCGAACACTTCATGGTTTGTTCTGGCATTGCTATTAAAGAGAGATACAATATACAGAAAGGTTGCAAAGTCCTGACAGTAGTTCTAGTTGTAAATGGAAATTATGCACTGAGGGTCACAGTTTGAATGTGCTGGAATTAATGCGTTTTGAATAAAAATAAAAAAAGTGTGATGTGACCCATTGGTTAAAGCTAAAAATCTCATCTTATTGGGTGTGTATGCATTTCAAGTGTATTAATATACTCATAAATCTCTCATGAAAATCATTTGAGTGGTAAATTCAGTAGGGGTGTATGAGATTACACAGCTAAGTTGAATAAAGAGAAGCATATTGCAAATATATGGGTCAGTCTTAAAAAACTGTGTCATTTGTGCTTAACATTTTTATTACCCTGGACTCCAAAAGTAACAAGCACAAGTTAATTAGTAGCAATAGCCAAAAATAAATAGTATGGGTCAAAATTATCGATTTTTCTTTTAAGCAGTGGTGGCTCTTGCCTGCTCTTAAGAGGAGGCGCAATTTCAAAATAAGTGTTCGGAGTGTCATGTATGTTGCTTGTGTTTTCAAAATATGTGTTTTTGCGTCATGTGAACCATGTGCATCGCATGTTTTGTCAAAATAAGTGCCTGCTGCAAACGCGTCAAAACCGTTTATGATTAAAGAGACGCTCACGTTCACAAAATACACGCAAGACACTCCCTAAACACTAAACTCTGATTACGCATGAGATTATGCGAGTGTCTGGCAAACGCGAGCGTCTTTTTTTATCATAAACCCTTTAGACGCGTCTGCAGCAGGCAGACAAGGTTAATTGACAAAGACACGTGATCCACATAGGTTCACTGGACGCGCCAAACACATATTTTGATTTTCGCCTGGATTTGGCCTACCCAATTTCAAAAGCTTCCCATACCCACATGCAGAGGTTTACATACAAATGTTTGGTATCATTTTACAGGAAACCCTTTGAAATTACATAAAACACTGTTGAAAGTGCTAAACATGGTTGTATGTGATGTCAGTCCTCTAATAAACACAAAAATAAATAGGCGCTTTTTGATGTTTTTTTTCTAAAGTTTTTATTTAAAAGTGTATAACTCTGGCCCTGGGTGCCTCAGCTCCCTGCAGATAGTTTTGTTTGATTCCAGCAATTGCCAGCTTACAGAGGAAAAAAGATTTTTTTCTCTATCATAATGTATGCAAAAGTTATTTTACTCCAACTGATTGGAGGAATAATACCCTTTTTGTATACAATTTCTGCCTAAAAACATTTAAAGTGCTCCATTAACCACATACAGTGGAATAAATGCAATTTCTTTATATCATTTTAAAGAAAACCCTTTGAAGTTACATAAAAAGCTGCTGTTTGTGACAAATAGTGTTATTTATGTTGTTTTCCATATGATGAAACACCAAATTTTCTTTTTTTATGTTGTAAATACTGCCTTTGATAGTGTATAACTCTGGTTCTAGGTGCTCTAGCAGACTGCAGACAGTTCTGGTTGTTACCAGCAGCAGACAGTAAACACCCAAAAAAAGAATGATCTCTTTAGCATGTCGCATTCAAAAGTTATTTTCATTTTACTGAAGTGTCAGAAAATACATTTTTCATATAAATATTAATTTTTTGTTTTGGACATATAATAAATAACAAGGGATTATTCATGCACACAACCAAAGAAAATGTTGTGAATGGACTCATTTTTTAGAGTAGGACCTAAGAGAAAAGATGGTGTATTATTTGTGGCTATCTGTGCTATCTGAGGCAGTCCACACTCAATTTTCCCATATGTTTACAAAAGACGATTTTTTACATCATTATTCATTCAATTATTGTTGGATATGTGTTAATAATAGAACAAAAATAACGCTGTAGCCTTATTCCTGAGAATGAGAGCTTTCATTTGATATAAGACTTGCCCATGTTTGTCATACTTGAAAAATATGAAATATGTGAATATTAAATCATATACAAAATTATGGGGGGGGTGATAGTGTAAATTAAGTGTAAATAACTTTCTTACAGTAAAAGATTTCTCAAAGTGATGCATATCTGGAGAAAGTAGAGAGTCTAAGCTTTCAAACAGTATCTCATATGTGTTACTGGGGTCCATGATGGACCATTAAAGATTAAAAGAATATTTTATTTGAGTCAAAATACGAAATTTTGTCCCCGGGACTGGGTCCTTAGGGTTTAAGAGGTTAATTTCCTACAGTAAATATATCAAATTATTTTTGTGAGTGGATGCAGTGCTAAGGACTTTTTTGTCACATCAACACCATAAGAAACCATACATCAATGGAAAGCTTATTACTTCAGCTACATCTCGATTTCAGTAAATTGACTCTTATGACTGGTTTTGTGGTCCAGGGTTACATATTTTGTATTTGTGTATTTTTTATTCCACCCTTTATGTCCTATCGTTTCATTTGAAAGGAAATGAATTGCTGATTCATTAACTATCAATTAATTATCTACATTCCCAAATATGTATTCACAGCCTTGCAAAGGAATTCATTTAAATATCATTTGAAAAAAAGTGAATTCTTGTAGTATCAGTTTTACTGTAATAAATGACACATTAAAAGACAGCCCAATTCAAAAATTATGACACTTTTCTTTTAAAACATGTTTTGTTCAAAATATTTTGGGGTAGAATATTACAATGTTTAAGATCAATGGAATACATTTTTAGCTAGAAATATCATTGCACCACATCATTTACAGTTAACATTAAAGTCTTGTATTCAATAATTTTATCAGTTAAGACTCACCTCGGACCATAGATATATATGAAAATAGATGCTACATTCTGCGCGTATTGCAGCACTAACCTTTTAGTGCTCATGCTAACAGGTGTGGATGTAACAGAAGTAAAGCTGAAGCAGCTGTGCTGCAATTGTTTCAGGGCAGAGTCTATGCGGCATTCATGCATAATGTCTATGACTGAAATTACTGATCAATGCATTTAACTGTGTTGATGTGATTGGTTACATGTTCGTGACTTTGGAAACCAAGGTTATTTTAAACTGTAGGAATGAGACTGTCTCCAATTGTATGATTAAGAATAAGCAGCAATGGTGTTGAATGATTGATTAAATTTGCATATTAAAAACACCATATAGACATATAAAAAAAAGAATTTTCCCCACAGGGGGGCTTTAACATATTCTTGCCCTACAGTATATGTATTACACACTTTTATTGAAGCAAACATCAACAAAACTATATGTCTGAGGTTGAACACAAATGACACAAATATCCTAAAATATCTTGATCAGCCCTTGTTTGGACTATTCCTGCAAGTTATCTGTCTCGAAATAATGAGCTTGAGTTCAAATATAACTGTGCTTTCCAAGACAGGGTGGAGTTGAGCTCTCCACAGGCAACACTTAGTTCAGGCCCTAACGTCACCTTTAGGTTTAAAATGATGTGACAGAGCAGGGACTGATCGTCTAGGGCAAATCCAAGCGAGGAAAGCCCAGTCACTACATCCCTCTTTAAAATAGAGGTTTGTTAAAGGTCACGAATACTTGCCATCCTCCCTAAGCCCCTCAATGTGTCTCTTAGCTGCAGAGACTCTAAGTTGACACCAATTAAAGAGATTACGTCTCAGTTTAAAAGAAAAGCTGAAGTCCTCCATGCTGGTGATTTTATCTGACAAGGTTACCAGATGCCAGGCAGGGAGGGCACGACCTCCGAGGCTTTCAAGTGGCCTCTTAAGAGTGCTGATTTTGCCACCCCAAACATCAGCACCCAGAGGCCCATTACTGAATTATGTGCTAGACACTGAAATTTAGCATGTATGATAATGTTGCTTCTGGTAAGAGATAAATATACATGTATGACTGCCCCATGAAACCAGCATTAAAATAAGTTTAATTTCTTTCTAAACAACATGGGAGAGCGGGGTAAGTTGTCACAGTGTTCATAACTCCAACACAAGAGGCTCTATCTCAAAAATCAAATAGCCACTTTGTATGACGAATTCTATAGTCAGCTCAGCGTAAAACATTTGCACTTTAAATTTTATGCAATACAACTTTGTTAGGTATGAATGTTAAAAATTATTATTTTGGACAAAATAGAGGAGACAAAACGTATCTTTTGATACTTTAGCTGACGTGCTATGTTGAGATTTAGTCAACACTAGCACACATGTCTGTTTGGGGCAAGATGCCTCAATGACTTTGGGGCAAGTTGTTGCATTTCACACTGGTTATAGTTAACCCCGGGTTATTCTAAACCCCAGATTATTCTAAACCCTGGATTATTCTAAACCCCGGGTTAATGGAATCCTAGGTTATCTGTTTCACGTTTCACACTGTTTGTACTTAACAAGGGGTTAAGAGATAACCCTGGGTATTCATAATCTGACGTTTTACACTGTGCATTCCTAAACCCTAGGTCAGGTGTTGACACCCTGCTCCTACACCTGTCTCTAATTATCAAGCAACCCTGCACACCTTGATGAGCTGTACAATTGGGATCATAACATTCTAACCCTGCTTCATTTCACATTGTGTGCGTTTGGCACCGCAATGCAGGGTTAACCTCACAAAAGCAGGACTAGCAGGATTTCATAACCCTGGGTTATTTTCAGGGATAACCCCGCTCCTAAATTACAAGAAGGGTTTCAAAACCCTGGGTTAATTTCAGGGATAACCCCGCTTCTAAATTACAAGCAGGGTTTCATAACCCTGGGTTAATTTCAGGGATAACCCCGCTCCTAAATTACAAGCAGGGTTTCATAACCCTGGGTTAATTTCAGGAACAACCCCGCTTTAAAATTACACACAGGATTACATAACCCTGGGTTAATTTCAGGAATAACCCTGCTCCCAAATTACAAGTAGGGTTTCATAACCCTGGGTTATTTTCAGGGATAACCCCGCTCCTAAATTACAAGCAGGGTTTCATAACCCTGGGTTATTTTCAGGGATAACCACGCTTCTAAATTACAAGCAGGGTTTCATAACCCTGGGTTATTTTCAGGGATAACCCCGCTTCTAGATTACAAGCAGGGTTTCGTAACCCTGGGTTATTTTCAGGGATAACCACGCTTCTAAATTACAAGCAGGGTTTCGTAACCCTGGGTTATTTTCAGGGATAACCCCGCTCCTAAATTACAAGCACGGTTTCATAACCCTGAGTTATTTTCAGGGATAACCCCGCTCCTAAATTACAAGAAGGGTTTCAAAACCCTGGGTGAATTTCAGGGATAACCCCGCTTCTAAATTACAAGCAGGTTTTCAAATTACAAGCAGGGTTTCATAACCCTGGGTTATTTTCAGGGATAACCCCGCTCCTAAATTACAAGAAGGGTTTCATAACCCTGTGTTATTTTCAGGGATAACCCCGCTTCTAAATTACAAGCACGGTTTCATAACCCTGGGTTATTTTCAGGGATAACCCCGCTTCTAAATTACAAGCAGGGTTTCATAATCCTGGGTTAATTTCAGGGATAACCCCGCTTCTAAATTATAAGCAGGTTTTCATAACCCTGGGTTAATTTCAGGGATAACCCCGCTCCTAAATTACAAGAAGGGTTTCATAACCCTGGGTTATTTTCAGGGATAACCACGCTTCTAAATTACAAGCAGGGTTTCATAACCCTGGGTTAATTTCAGGGATAACCCCGCTCCTAAATTACAAGAAGGGTTTCATAACCCTGGGTTATTTTCAGGGATAACCACGCTTCTAAATTACAAGCAGGGTTTCATAACCCTGGGTTATTTTCAGGGATAACCCCGCTTCTAAATTACAAGCAGGGTTTCGTAACCCTGGGTCATTTTCAGGAATAACCCCGCTTTAAAATTACAAGCAAGGTTTCGTAACCCTGGGTTATTTTCAGGGAAAACCCTGCTCCTAAATTACAAGAAGGGTTTCAAAACCCTGGGTTATTTTCAGGGATAACCCTGCTCCTAAATTACAAGAAGGGTTTCAAAACCCTGGGTGAATTTCAGGGATAACCCCGCTTCTAAATTACAAGACGGGTTTCATAACCCTGGGTTATTTTCAGGGATAACCCCGCTTCTAAATTACAAGCAGGGTTTCGTAACCCTGGGTTATTTTCAGGGATAACCCCGCTTCTAGATTACAAGCAGGGTTTCGTAACCCTGGGTTATTTTCAGGGATAACCACACTTCTAAATTACAAGCAGGGTTTCGTAACCCTGGGTTATTTTCAGGGATAACCCTGCTCCTAAATTACAAGAAGGGTTTCAAAACCCTGGGTGAATTTCAGGGATAACCCCGCTTCTAAATTACAAGACGGGTTTCATAACCCTGGGTTATTTTCAGGGATAACCACGCTTCTAAATTACAAGCAGGGTTTCGTAACCCTGGGTTATTTTCAGGGATAACCCCGCTTCTAGATTACAAGCAGGGTTTCGTAACCCTGGGTTATTTTCAGGGATAACCACACTTCTAAATTACAAGCAGGGTTTCGTAACCCTGGGTTATTTTCAGGGATAACCCCGCTCCTAAATTATAAGCAGGTTTTCATAACCCTGGGTTATTTTCAGGGATAACCACACTTCTAAATTACAAGCAGGGTTTCGTAACCCTGGGTTATTTTCAGGGATAACCCCGCTCCTAAATTATAAGCAGGTTTTCATAACCCTGGGTTAATTTCAGGGATAACCCCGCTCCTAAATTACAAGAAGGGTTTCATAACCCTGGGTTATTTTCAGGGATAACCACGCTTCTAAATTACAAGCAGGGTTTCATAACCCTGGGTTATTTTCAGGGATAACCCCGCTTCTAGATTACAAGCAGGGTTTCGTAACCCTGGGTTATTTTCAGGGATAACCACGCTTCTAAATTACAAGCAGGGTTTCGTAACCCTGGGTTATTTTCAGGGATAACCCCGCTCCTAAATTACAAGCACGGTTTCATAACCCTGGGTGAATTTCAGGGATAACCCCGCTTCTAAATTACAAGCAGGTTTTCATAACCTTGGGTTATTTTCAGGGATAACCACGCTTCTAAATTACAAGAAGGGTTTCAAAACCCTGGGTGAATTTCAGGGATAACCCCGCTTCTAAATTACAAGCACGTTTTCATAACCCTGGGTTATTTTCAGGGATAACCCCGCTCCTAAATTACAAGAAGGGTTTCAAAACCCTGGGTGAATTTCAGGGACAACCCCGCTTCTAAATTACAAGCAGGGTTTCATAACCCTGGGTTATTTTCAGGGATAACCCCGCTCCTAAATTACAAGAAGGGTTTCATAACCCTGTGTTATTTTCAGGGATAACCCCGCTTCTAAATTACAAGCACGGTTTCATAACCCTGGGTTATTTTCAGGGATAACCCCGCTTCTAAATTACAAGCAGGGTTTCATAATCCTGGGTTAATTTCAGGGATAACCCCGCTTCTAAATTATAAGCAGGTTTTCATAACCCTGGGTTAATTTCAGGGATAACCCCGCTCCTAAATTACAAGAAGGGTTTCATAACCCTGGGTTATTTTCAGGGATAACCACGCTTCTAAATTACAAGCAGGGTTTCATAACCCTGGGTTATTTTCAGGGATAACCCCGCTTCTAAATTACAAGCAGGGTTTCGTAACCCTGGGTCAGTTTCAGGAATAACCCCGCTTTAAAATTACAAGCAAGGTTTCGTAACCCTGGGTTATTTTCAGGGAAAACCCTGCTCCTAAATTACAAGAAGGGTTTCAAAACCCTGGGTTATTTTCAGGGATAACCCTGCTCCTAAATTACAAGAAGGGTTTCAAAACCCTGGGTGAATTTCAGGGATAACCCCGCTTCTAAATTACAAGACGGGTTTCATAACCCTGGGTTATTTTCAGGGATAACCACGCTTCTAAATTACAAGCAGGGTTTCGTAACCCTGGGTTATTTTCAGGGATAACCCCGCTTCTAGATTACAAGCAGGGTTTCGTAACCCTGGGTTATTTTCAGGGATAACCACACTTCTAAATTACAAGCAGGGTTTCGTAACCCTGGGTTATTTTCAGGGATAACCCCGCTCCTAAATTATAAGCAGGTTTTCATAACCCTGGGTTAATTTCAGGGATAACCCCGCTCCTAAATTACAAGAAGGGTTTCATAACCCTGGGTTATTTTCAGGGATAACCACGCTTCTAAATTACAAGCAGGGTTTCATAACCCTGGGTTATTTTCAGGGATAACCCCGCTTCTAGATTACAAGCAGGGTTTCGTAACCCTGGGTTATTTTCAGGGATAACCACGCTTCTAAATTACAAGCAGGGTTTCGTAACCCTTGGTTATTTTCAGGGATAACCCCGCTTCTAAATTACAAGCAGGGTTTCATAATCCTGGGTTAATTTCAGGGATAACCCCGCTCCTAAATTACAAGAAGGGTTTCATAACCCTGGGTTATTTTCAGGGATAACCCCGCTTCTAAATTACAAGAAGGGTTTCATAACCCTGGGTTATTTTCAGGGATAACCCCGCTTCTAAATTACAAGCAGGGTTTCATAATCCTGGGTTAATTTCAGGGATAACCCCGCTTCTAAATTATAAGCAGGTTTTCATAACCCTGGGTTAATTTCAGGGATAACCCCGCTCCTAAATTACAAGAAGGGTTTCATAACCCTGGGTTATTTTCAGGGATAACCACGCTTCTAAATTACAAGCAGGGTTTCATAACCCTGGGTTATTTTCAGGGATAACCCCGCTTCTAAATTACAAGCAGGGTTTCGTAACCCTGGGTCATTTTCAGGAATAACCCCGCTTTAAAATTACAAGCAAGGTTTCGTAACCCTGGGTTATTTTCAGGGAAAACCCTGCTCCTAAATTACAAGAAGGGTTTCAAAACCCTGGGTTATTTTCAGGGATAACCCTGCTCCTAAATTACAAGAAGGGTTTCAAAACCCTGGGTGAATTTCAGGGATAACCCCGCTTCTAAATTACAAGACGGGTTTCATAACCCTGGGTTATTTTCAGGGATAACCACGCTTCTAAATTACAAGCAGGGTTTCGTAACCCTGGGTTATTTTCAGGGATAACCCCGCTTCTAGATTACAAGCAGGGTTTCGTAACCCTGGGTTATTTTCAGGGATAACCACACTTCTAAATTACAAGCAGGGTTTCGTAACCCTGGGTTATTTTCAGGGATAACCCCGCTCCTAAATTATAAGCAGGTTTTCATAACCCTGGGTAAATTTCAGGGATAACCCCGCTTCTAGATTACAAGCAGGGTTTCGTAACCCTGGGTTATTTTCAGGGATAACCACGCTTCTAAATTACAAGCAGGGTTTCGTAACCCTGTGTTATTTTCAGGGATAACCCCGCTCCTAAATTACAAGCACGGTTTCATAACCCTGAGTTATTTTCAGGGATAACCCCGCTCCTAAATTACAAGAAGGGTTTCAAAACCCTGGGTGAATTTCAGGAATAACCCCGCTTCTAAATTACAAGCAGGTTTTCATAACCTTGGGTTATTTTCAGGGATAACCCTGCTCCTAAATTACAAGAAGGGTTTCAAAACCCTGGGTGAATTTCAGGGATAACCCCGCTTCTAAATTACAAGCAGGGTTTCATAACCCTGGGTTATTTTCAGGGATAACCCCGCTCCTAAATTACAAGAAGGGTTTCATAACCCTGTGTTATTTTCAGGGATAACCCCGCTTCTAAATTACAAGCACGGTTTCATAACCCTGGGTTATTTTCAGGGATAACCCCGCTTCTAAATTACAAGCAGGGTTTCATAACCCTGGGTTATTGTCAGGGAAAACCCCGCTCCTAAATTACAAGAAGGGTTTCAAAACCCTGGGTTAATTTCAGGGATAACCCCACTTCTAAATTACAAGTGTGAAAGGATCTTTAACCTAGGGTTAAAAGCAGGGTTTAGAAGGAAAATAACCAGGGTTAAGCACAGTGTGAAAAGCCCTAGAGTTAATATTTCCAGTTCTGGTCTGAATTTAAAAATTAAAATCAATAATCACAATTAAATTGTGTTGTTCATTTTAGATAATCTAGTGAATTTACCCAACGATATAGGTCAAATTGTCACAAGTGAACATTCTCTATTCAACAGTCTTCAATTCCATAATGAGATAAGATATGAAAATGTAGTGACTACAACATATGTGCCCAAGACTTCCTTCTTTCATTTGGTATGAGATTTATACCATTAAGATGTATTGTGCTCAGTAAATGTTAGACAACATTAGTGTGAAAATGTGACAACTTACCCTACTATTACCCATCCTAAATACATAAACACATCAGATAAACATAATTTACATTATAAAAGATACTAATATATGCTAGTAGTAGCAGATGTAATTCTTTTGTGCCCCCCCCCCATACAGACAAGAGCTCTTGATGTGGTTGACTGGTGCACTCTTTTAGTGAACTCTTGCTCCTTCAAACTGATTTTTCACCTTCCTGTGGCTTCTCTCACAAGTCCCCTCAAGAGTTTGTAGGAACAGCCTTTTTTTGGGCTATTGTAGTATGACGTGGCATATAGACGGTTTCATCGGACGCATGCTGTCATGTTTGCACCCCTGAACCGACCATCCGGTCCTTATTCATTTATCGGTCTGGGTAGTGGCTAAATGATCTCTGAAACAAATACCTTGTCGAAAATAAAATGTTTTGTTCTGCTAAAGATGAGGGGAGACGACGAGCATGGACCACATCTGTGCTGACACTTTTGATATGTGCACTTACTTCTTTGAAATGATTTTTGTATTCATTGTAACATCAGTCCTTTCAACTTGAATAATTTAAATTTAGAACATACATTGTAAAAATTATGTAATCAAGTCAACAATTTGGGTTTAACTCATTAGAATTTGTTAAGTTGAAATGATTTCTAGTTAAGATAATAAGTTGAAATGACTTGTACAGACAATTTTATTATACTTTTAAACTTTTCGATACATGAGGCATGTTTAATAGTTTATAAAAATCGTTATAAAGTAGGATAACTGATTATTTTGTCTGTATAACATACAGAGGAGCTTCCACATCAAAACATTTTACACTGCAATTGCGATGCTGTTAAAATTAAAATGTGCATTAAAATGCTCATCGTTAATTAAAAAGCCTTGTGTGTTAAACAAGCCTCATGTGATGCTCTATGTGAGAAATGGCTGCTGTGATTCTAATGAATGCTTTTATGTGTTATTTGTTGCTTTAGAATTGAGTTCTGTGGGGAAGGTTGCAGCATATTTACTCTCACATTTCACATAGCCGGCTGTGATTTATTTTCCTAGCACCTTGTCAGTGTGGTTTTCACATTAATCTGTTTTAAATATTATTAAATTATTTCACCGTTTTTAATATACTGCAGTTCAGAGAGTCGTTTTATTATATAAGTAAATAAATATTTATTAAAGAAAAAAACGAAAGCCATTTTCAGCATGTTTACAGGAAAAATTTATTTAATGGATGGCATACACTTTCACATGATTTAAATAAAGGAAGTCAGGAACTAAAGGTGGTGGAAAGGCCTGATGTTTCATTTAAAAGAATGTTTGGATAAGACATTATTCTGTATTGTACTATATGATAATGCAGAGGATGCTGTTGATTTGTTTGGCTGTTTCTGGCTGCCCACTTCTTTGTCTATCTTCCTGCACTTCATTGAAGAGTAACTGACCAGCTGCAAAAGTCAACACCCCCACCCCATCCATTTCCCCAATCATAGTGTGAAGAGTTGTTCTGCTGTACCTCCGGAAACCAACATGATGCAGTACACATGAGAGGCAGGTGCACAGAAGGTTTGTTTGTTTGTGTATGTGTGTGTGTGTGTGTGTGTGTGTGTGTGTGTGTGTGCGCGCGCGTGCGTTTGAGAAACAGGTGCAAAGGAACTTGTGTAGATGGGGTGCGCGCCTTCGCTTTCACAGTCTGCTGTGTTGGCTTGATGTCTGTATAAAATAGCTTGACGTGACCTGTTTTATAAAAAATGTACAGGCTTAATATTTGTATTTGTTGGTAGGGAAATTATGAGATCTTACGTTTTAAGAAAATTGGAATCCATAGTTCAGATGAAATTGCTGGAAGTGTGTGTGTGGGTATTCAAAAAAACATAATGTATTTTCCCATTACAAATCGAAGAAGGCATATAAGGTAAAGACTCAATTCAGGAGAAAAGCCGACTAGCTATTGCAGTGTACCAATCCCTTCCAGTGGTTCACATTAAAATCTACATGAAACTTTTAATTTTCAAAGAGTTACAAAAAAATTAGAATAGTATGCTAATATTTTATTCATCTAATTATAATAAATGACTTTTTACATTTTTCATTTTACATTTTCCATCTGCTAGGCCGCATTGCTACCGTAACTTTTGTCAACATAATGTGATTATGCATTTCACAGAATATTGAGATATATGCTAATACACTGAACAATATACTTTATTAGCCTACTTGAAAAATTGTTTCAAAACATTTTTTCCATACCTAATAAATGCATTGCGCCGAAACAACGCTTTTTATGAAAAGGTTAAATTGTTTTCTCTTTATACTCACTCGAGAATTTAAATAAACAAACAAATAAATAAATAAATGCAAGGAAACAAATCCGCGGCATGTTACGTGAAGGTCTTTACGTTTTAGTTGCTTTTTTAATAAGATCTTGGCAATTTGTTTAGGTCAGGCAACGTTTCAAATCGCAGCTGGCGACAAATATTTATTTATTCCCTTCCAGCTGTGTGCTGCTTAAAAATCTATATTAGCCTAATGTGTTGTTTTTGGCCTTGAATTTAATTTGCTTATGTTTTAATCGCTCAGGATGCCAACTGCGAAGTCTTTGATTTTTCAAATAAATCTCATTAATGCTTTAGGTGACCTTTATCAAAAGCAGTGCTTTTCCACAAATACAGCGAGAGTCCAATCAGACGGGCACTGTACATCTCATTGTGGATTTAAATGGAACATTCACGAAGCCTTTGCCTCCAAACACTGTGGGTTTTTCAGAAGAACATTGAATGGAAAAATGCTATTGCACAGCTGAGTCCTGCTGTTTGTGTGTAGATGCGGTGGGTGTGTGAATATCATATAGCCTATGTGTTTGTTGGTGCCATCTAGTTCATTGTTGAACAAGTTCAAAACATTTACAAACATAAAAAAATAACAAATAGAAGCTGCATTCGATTCCTGTATATTTACACGTGTAAATGTGTGCCGACCTTGAAAATATGGACAATTTTGGAATAGGCGCAGCAACAGAAATTTTGATAAAATAATTCATAACTCTGTAAATCCATATTTTAGTTATACATATTGGATATGAGATCCTGATATCGGATGCTGACGTCGGATCAACGTTGGATTTTCACGTCAATACCCAATGTTGAGCAGATGTCAAGGTGAATTAGACTATTTAAGACCTGCAGAAACCCTTTAGGTTGTAAACTAATATTTTATAATAAATGTCCACAGCAGGCTTGTGCCCAGACATTTTGAGGGGCAGTTGCCCAATCCAAAAAAAGGGGCACTAAGGGGGTGGTACCATTAATATGGTTTTAATAAAGTATTATTATTATTATTATTATAGATTACTATAGCAACTATGACAAGTGATTATAATATACTTAATATCAAGAATTAAAGTGTGACAAACTGCTATATATTCATATGATTTACCTGCTGGCTTGCTGGAGCTTTGAATTAATCCATGTTTGCAATCCTTTAGCAGCCTCCCTTTCCACTTCTTTTTTGTGAAGGCATTGTTTTTTGTATTTTTTGTCTACAAAGTGTGTCAACAATACAACAATCACAAATTTGGTGATATTTATGATTAGGTATTTTAATTTGATAAGACAAGCATTGTAATTCTAAGAATGTGAATATTGTTGTTACTGATGGCACACATACATCTCGCAGATGTCTGTTTGATGTCTGCATTTACATCTGCAAGATGTTGTTTTTTGATTGTTTGCTCATCTGCAATACGTCTCTGAGAGGTTTCCTAAAAGATGTGATATAGACACATTGAAGAAGTCTTTGATTTGATTTGGAATGTATGTATAACAGTTCTTTGGCAGACATCTGACGTACCTGCTTGCTTGCTAAGTTGTAAGCAATTTTAGAAGACAGAGAGCAAATCATTATCAACCGAAATACAAAAACAAACTACCAAATTACTAATTCAGCTGATCAACAACTGAGGTAATGTTATGAATCTACCTGTGAATGCAAGAAACTTCAGGGTTCCCACACCTTAGTTAACTTCAAATTCAAGGACCTTTCAAGGACTTTCCAGGTCCAATACCCTTAAATTCAAGGAGTTAATGTGGGGACACATTTCAAATGAGAGCAAGGTTACATTGTGTTATCTTTTAAGATACATTGTTACGGTTCCCTTTCGAGGGAACTTGTGCTGCGTCACTGCGGTGACACTTTGGGGACGCCTCCAGGGGTAAGTGCGTCTGAATGTTTATTTGAAATTCAACCAATGGTGATGCTTAACGACAAAGACAGGGTGACGTGGGAGCCAGTAAGTATATCACTATCTGAAATATTGCCTAAGACGGCATTACAGGTACACAGGAAGTATGGCAAGGGAGACACAGCGTCTCGTTCCCTTCTCAGGGAACAACACTAACATACGTAACCCGAGACACAAAACTCTCCAAAAAAGCATTTCAACATTTGCATACAGAAGATAGACCTGTATCTATATATGTATATTTTCAAAAACTTTCAAAACATTTTCACCAGACTTTCAAGGATTTCAAGGACCCGTGGGAACCCTGAAACTTAGGGAACTGTCGTCTTCACTCTCCAAATATATATATATATATATATATATATATATATATATATATATATATATATATATATATATATATATATATATATATATATATATATATATATATATATAATACCTATTTGTATCTTGCAAAGTTATTACTTCTTCATTTTAGACATTCAAATGTCACCGTAATTGTCACATATAGCGCTCAAACTGTATCTCATATCAAAAAAGGCTCTTATATCTGGGGACATGAAGTCACAATTTAGGACCTTGAGAGAAAAACTAGCTCTATTAAACCTGAACTCTCAATACATTCATGTAACAAAGACTTTGTACTTACAGTACAGATACACTTAAGAAGGTAGACACTCTAAGTCTGATCTAACAAAGACAAAAACCAATGGCAGAGACAACTGTAATCACAGAATTAATTGCAAAGTAAAAGGCAAAATGTGAAAATCATTGTGTGATATATCAACAAAACAGAACATAAAAGAGAATAATATCCTCTGTCAGCAGAGCAAAGGTTTACCCAGCACAGTGTTTTTAGACATTTCAACCGAAAACATTTAATGGTATTTTGCAATTCAAGGACTGTGAGTATTTATCATGGACTTGTACAAGTATTTCTTACTCTTTTGAAACAACGGCATTTCTTTTGACCCTGCAGCAAAAACAAAGCAGACACTGTGAACCATTTTCAGTCAGAAGAAACCGGAATGATTTTAAGGTTTGGGATTTTTAAGATTTTACTGATTGTCTTTTTGTGCAGTATGATGATCCCATATCAGACTGTGCATTTGCCTGGCATCAATCAGTACTGTGTTCATGTCTGAGTGGTGGCCATAGACTGAACAGGAAATACACCAACCAATGCTAAATGAGACATTTGCTGTTAGATTTAGGTCAAAAGTATGCATTCCCTTCTACATAAATGGAGCATGAAAATAAATCATTTCCATGCATTATGGATTATTAGTGTCTACAGTAATATGAACGGGAGTATAGCTTGGTGTTTCTGTGCATGATAAATCCTGACACTAATAATGCCTTTATTAATGGTTTGGTGATTTGCAGGGGAAAATGTATATTCTGTTGCACTGTAAGTTGCATGTATTAATGTGTATGTCAAATGCATAAATGTAAGTTTCTAAAAGTGTAGGTATTGTCTGGTCTGTTATCATGGGCCATGGCATCAGTAAACATGATATAGTGTCACATATTTAGGTGATAAAATGAACAAATTCATAAAATTCTATTACATTTTCTTTTTTTAATAGTGCTCTACAGTACAGTCAAGCAATTGATTATTAATATTAAAAATAGGTTTTATGCCGATTGTTATGTCCCAAAAACCTGTCTCATCGCATTCACTTAATAAAGAAAGGGTTAACAACAGCATTATGAACTGATGCTGAAATCTATTGGCAAGACAATATCTATTGATATCTATGGACTAAGGTAATAAGCTTACCTATATAACTGTTTTTACTCTGGGTGTTTTATTCAGTTTATATCTGTGAAAAGGAGAAATATATCAATAGATATTAATCTGCATATGCAAAATACATCTGTTATGCTCATCTTTGGTAGCTCCTTTGAAGGCATCTTCAGTAAAAAGCTCCAGAAGCACACACAAAAGACTTAAAAACAGGAGTGATGCATCCTGTTTTTTAACGAATACTGAACTTTGTTGTGCGTAACTCAAATTCTTTTCAAAATTCTTCCTAAGCGATTGGAAAAAGGTATGAAAATCTGACAATAAATAATACACAGCAGGACTTGCAGCTAACCGCATCATTTGTTGCTCATCTCAAGCAAAACACTGTGCAATACTACAACCTTTAACCCTCCGTACCCTGTCAGTCACGTCCTGGCTCAAGAGGGCCCATGCAGGAAGAGCAGACAAAGCCGGTCCAGTTCCAGATGGACCGCAGCTGTGGTTCAGTGGAGCGTGGGCAAACAGTCCTTGTCAGCTGCCTGCATTGCAGCTTTGTCGCATGTTATGCAAGCCCCTCGCTCTCTTGCTGTCTCCACTGCACGAGCAGGGCTCTTAATGGCACCCCGGTGACTCAGGGGAAAAGGAGCGAGCTATTTTACCCAGCAAGCATTGCGGAGAAATCCAGCATAGAGTCGTGGGGGCAGATATCTTTGCTGAACCGTCCATCAGGGGAGTGTGGCAGAGACAGCGAGTCCAAAGCACCTGAAGACACAACGGCCACTGGTGAAATTTATGTCATGCCCTGTCAGGATGTCTTTTATTCTTGTACCTCAACTGCATGTCAATTGGGAAACCGAGTTCAAGGATTTGATCCCAGGAACACACACATTGAATGTGACCCTGCTTGTAAAATCCAAGACAAAAGTCTCATAATTAAGTCTCAAGATTAGGAGCATCAAAGTTTGATTTCAATTATAGATAGTCAGTGTTAAAGATATCAAGGTTATATTTTCACAGAATGTTCTATAGGGTGACTTTATGTAAATAGCTGGGTTTTCGCATGGCAGGGTCACAAATATGTACTTTGAACAAAGCATAAGCTAAATCCACAATGAATGCAATGTATTGAATCTAGAATATTTCATCTATTATTTAAAGAATTTGTTTATACAATTATTCAAAGTTCAAATTAAAACAATGCTTGACTTTAATTGGCTATGTGTAAAATTCATCCTCCAGAACAGTATAGCTTCCGCTAGTCAAATATTAGAGAGAGAAATCATGGAACAAAAAAATCGCTAGTGAATGTAAATGTTCAGAGCCAAACTTACAATGATAGTTTCTATTGTTTCTGCTAAGCAAAAATGAGGTCAACTGACATGGGATACAAACAAGGCAATTTAAACTAATTGGGTGAAGCCGGAGGCTGGGATATGGCAGAAGAGCTACTGTCAGAACAAAATGGTCAAAAAATTGTTCCCAGACTGTAACTGAGGCAGTACCTTTTTAAAAGGTCCTAATATTTACCAGTTACAGATATGTATACATGTGTTACTATAGTACCTTTGAGTTACTAATATGCACTCTTTGCCAAAGTGTACCCTTTATTTTTATTTTTTTCTGACTGTGTATAAGTAACAATCCCTGTTAGCTACAGTTTGACTGTTTATTAAAAACCACACATACACACAAAAAAAAGAATATGCACTTTTGTTTAGTAGCATAAAGCATTGTGTTAGGTTGTGGGTTTAAGGCCCAGGAAATACACATTAATTAAATGTATTGCTTGTCATGCACTGTCCATTTGGATAAAATTTCACAAAACTTTTTAAGATGTAAAATAAATCTTTGGTGTCCCCACATATGTGAAGTTTTAGCTCAAATTACCATATAGATAGTTTATTATACTGTAGCAAGTTAAAATTCACTTTGTATAGGTTTGAGCAAAAATGTGCTGTTTTGGGTGTGTCCTTTAACATGCAAATGAGCTCATCTCTGCACTAAATGGCAGTGACGTGGTTGGATAGTACAAGATAAGGGGTGGTATTATCCCCTTCTGACATCACAGGGGACCCAAATTTCAATTACCTATTTTTTCACATGCTTGCAGAGAATGGTTTACCAAAAGTTACTGGGTTTAAACTTTTTCCAGATTTTCTAGGTAAATAAAAGCACCGGGGACCCAATTATAGCACTTAAACATTGGAAAAGTCACATTTTTGTTGTGAGCTGATGAAATGCAAACACTGATCACCATGATGGTGGTTTGTTGAAATTGAAACTCAATTGTGCTATCAATTATTCTCTCTCTCTGCGCTAAATGTCAGTGCCATGGTTGGATAGTGCAGATTAATGGGTGGTATTATTATAATAAGATCCCCTTTTGACATCACAAGGGGAACCAAATTTCAATAACCTATTTTTCACATGCTTGCAGAGAATGGTTTACCAAAACTAAGTTAAAGGCAGGGTGCATGATCTCTGAAAGCCAATGTTGACATTTGAAATCTAAACAAACACGCCCCTACCCCAAAAGAATCTGGACAACGCACCTTACTGCTGATTGGCTACAAATGTGTTTTGGTTCTCGGCCGGACTCCCTTTTCCAAAGCGTTTTTCAGAAACCGTGCACTCCACCTTGGTCTTTTTCACATTTTCTAGGTTTATAGAAGCACTGGGAGCCAATTATAGCACATAAACATGGAAAAACTCAGATTTTCATGATATGTCCCCTTTATATTCATGATATGTCCCAAATTTGTGGGCAACCATACAACTTTCATTTAGTGTGGTTGACCTTGAATTTGATCTTGATGGCATTTGTCCTGGAGGTGGGGTCACAGATGACTGTGAATCAATAGGAGTTGGCAAGTAAACACACTTACTACGCAAAATTCACCACAAAATACACACACACTTTCAACCCATTAAAATGATATAATGGATCCCAAGACTGGAGGTAAACTGCAGGAGAGAGGGTTGACATCAGATCCATGGGCCTCAGGGCGGAGCCGGCTAACCGTGTGCATGGCCGTGTTAGTCACACTTAATGGCCTTAGTAAGATAAACAGAGCATGATGATGACATGGGCTAAATAACACATGCAGCCAGAGCAAGCCCAGCACTCCCAGCTGATACAACTGGTTTGCAAGAGTGCAATGCAAGAGAGCATCACATCACCCAAAATAGACTTCTATATTAAGTGCTTTATGGCATGGATGGATGTTTAATGTATTTTATGTTTAAATGTTTAAATGTAATTTAATTTGAGAACATTCATTTTACATCTATAGATGTTAACGACTTTTATTTATTTATTTATTTATTTTAAAGGAAGCTCATGAGGATTGAATGCCTGTGCTTCTCAGTGCTCATTGTTAAGAAAAAAAAGAGGTGTGATTATTATAGATCTAGACACAGAGCTTAATGAGGTAATAGTGCCATTATACAATACAGTAGTTACAACTGAACTAATATTAAATCCATGTATTAAGCAATTTTATTTAAATATTGTTTTCCAGTGACTGTCATTCCATACATCCCCCTACTACAATAATGATAAGGGAATTCTAACTCTCAATTCAATTCAAGAGCACTGTAGCTAATGAGGTCCTATGTGACCTGTACATATTTAAGTTAACAGCAACAGTAAACATCAATTATAATGCATTAGCCCCTCTTACCCACTCACTTAAAAAGCAGTTCAGCATAATGACAGTGTTAACACAACCTAACCTCAGTCGTGTTACTCTCTTGAAGACCTCCAAAAAAACAAAAAAGCAATGTAATAAAATTATTTCATTTCATGTCCTTTATGATATGTAATTCTGACATATTCCCTGACATTGCACTACCTTGGTGTACACGTGGTATTGTTTATTATCAGGTAGTATTATAATGCTGTCTGCGTCAGTAATATTTTCTAATATTAAATAAGACTGAAAATATCTATAAAATGTACCTAATGATTTTCACCAACCATGACATTATAAAGAAGGCCATCTTATTTCTGCTGTAAAGAAAACATAAGAGAACGGAAAACGGTTTTGTTATCAATAGTACTTTAGAGGGAATAATAAAAAAGACACTTTAACATGTCAAGGAGAATGTAAAATAAATCTAAGCAGAAAGAAGCGAACAGTAATTTAACAAGTGTTCAAAAACGACCCTCTGGCGCCCTCTAGCTACAATAAATAGAACGGCGCAGTTTGACATTGAAGTCTATGCGGGTAAAAATTGTATATTTTCATTTTGTGATAGTTTAAAAGTACGCATATATGTAAAATAAATACAATAGATAGCAACACTCAATAGCAATAGTTACATAAATGCCTTTTATTTTCATCTGTGCTTTGTATTATGACCAATTTTACAATACCATGTATTCTATTTATTTCATGCAACTTTCGGCTCTATTATTTATTTTCCACTCTAAAAACAAACTATGCTAAATAGCACTAAAATTGGTTCTTGGCTCGAAATCATAGAGGAACCTATATAGCACCTATGAAGAACCATACGGGGGCCATATAGCACCACATATGGTTCTACACCAGTGCTATATGGCACTAAAAATGGTACCTCTATGATTACGAGCCAAGAACCACTTTTAGTGCTATTTAGCACCGTTTGTTTTTAGAGTGTACTGGAAAACAAAATTGTTTTGTAGTCACTTTGGAAATAAAATTGCATTGAAAATTACATATTAATAAAGAAGTATGATAATAAAAAAACTAAAATCATTTAAAATCTATAATCATCAAAGTAATAAAGCAATAAAAAATGTCTCTTCCACAATAAAATCTCAAGGTCTGCTCATATTCCCACACCAGATGTGTTTTTGTGAGTTTGTTTGCATCCTTACATGCTCTCTATCTCCCACTCTGTGCACTTGAGGGCAAAGCCAGGTTAGGCTAACCGACCCACACAAGGTCGCCATATGGCTGCCCAGGAGCTCAAAAGGCCAGATAGCAGAAAGTATCATGCATGAGCGATCAGTGAAGCTGTTAATGCTGTAATTAGACAGGCAGAGTCAGGTCAGCTGACCCGCATGGTTAGGACTCCTGATGATCCTATCCCCATTAGTGATACTGACAACAAAAGGGCTTTCAGAGAAGAGCATCACACATAACCCAATTTATACATTCTAGAAACTCAGCTCTTTACTAGCTTAACGAAAGTATATCTTTGGATGTTCAATAAGAATTAATACATACTGAAAAACTAGGCTATTGTTCATGTTAGGTAATGTATTTACTAATGTTAATTAATACAACCTTATTGTAATATATATTAAAAAGATATATCATAAAAGCATGACAATAAAAGCAATTTAAATAAAGAATTGTAAGTTAGCTGATATTCTGATGGAAAAAATCTATTAAATAATGTGATCAACAAGCTGTACAAACAAATGAGATGATGTCTCAAACAAAATAAACAAGCACTGACCAGACAGAAGCAGATATTAAGCCTAAATATATGAAACATGATTTTGCATGCAGCGCTGGCAATTTGCTAGTCGGGTAAAACCACTCTACTGTTGCATCCATGCACAATATCCATTACTCATAATGCTCCAAGGGAACAGCTGATTGACTGGCATTTTCTCCCTGATGCCTAAAATACAGCTTGGGCATCTGTTTTCCAAGGGATAGAGAGACAAACTGTATAACTGTAAATTGATAAATATATTTTTCCATAGATTTTCTGATGCAAGTCGTCAACACATCAGAAAATGTCTATATGAATAGCTTCAGTCGTCTTAAATTTTATTGCTTACAAATAATTTATAATAAATCGTTTTTAACTTAAAGGTGTATACAGTGCAAACCATCAAACAGGTTTGTACTTCTGTCACACATTCAAAGAGAAGCCTTTTCTATTTTAAGTTATTTGGTGCCAGGGGTCACTCCTTTGATCATCAAAGAAAAGGGTCAGCAAACAGATGCGGTATGATTCATATGATGCTCTGATCTGACCAACAATAAATCAGCAAGTGTTACCAGTTCAGTTACTAAACAATGTCTGTATAATAAACTGAATCGTGTTAATAGCATAACATTGACTCAGTAAAGATTCAAATGCTTTGTTGCCCAGCCCATATAGTCAAAAATAAATATAAAACTACACCCAGTGGGTCAAATCGTACAATGAATCGTACTCGCACAGGTTAATGATTAAGACCTCTTCAATGATTCACATTCAGACCTTCATTGGGAATATGAATATATGTGCGAAATGCCACACGTGCCCAATACAAGCATGTATATTATAACGCTCACATACCACATACAAAGCTATGCAAGTCAATTTCAGATAAAGTGAAATTTGAATAGCGAGGGCATCAGCAAGATTGAAACAGGCAGAGGTCTAGGTCTAATTATGTCTATAGATTTATATAAAAAATGTTAAGTCAAAGGTTAAATCGTTTAGCCTGACACAATATACTGCATTATTAAGCATCATATACTGTATATTGCTGAAGGCAGCAGCTTGAACAGGCAGGTCTAAGGCAGTCTGTCATTTATTTAGTATTCAATCTCTACTTCTAAATCACTGCATAATTGGTCTCTGGAAGGTCAGACAACAAGAGCAAGGCCTGCGTGCTCTTTTTTCACCTGCTTCGCTTTTGTCTTCATCTTAATACAAACCAGACTGAATAGAGATCTTCTCCTTTCCAAGGACAATCAGAATCTTCAACCATTGTAAGGGGAGGCTTTTCTTTGCAAGTTCTCCTTGTTAGGGTGGGTTTCTTCCAGATACAGTTTTCCCCAAAGTCCAAAACGTGCAAGTGAACTGGAGATGTGAATGTGTGAGTGCCCGCCTGGTGATGAGCTCACCATCAATCAAGGGCACTAGTCACCAACCCTGTTCCTGGAGATCTACCCGCCTGCCTACTTTTGATTCCACCCTGCTTCAGCACACCTGCATCTAATTTTTGGGTAGCCATGAAAAGCTTGATTAGCAGGTTTGTGTGTTCGATCAGGGTTGGAGGTGAACTTTGCAGCAATGTAGATATCCAGGAACAGAGTTGGTAACCACTGATCTAGGGCGTACCCTGCTTGTGGCCTGAGATGATGGGTTAGGCATCAGCCCCTTACAATCCTGCAGAGGACAAGCGAGTTATGAGGTGTTTTTCATACTGCTGGTTTTACTGGTGTGTTTGAAGTAGGGCTGCACGACTAATCGCATGCGATTGTCACGCGCATGTCGTCAGTAAAGTCGGTTCCTTGATTAGTAATAAATCGCCATAAGCTGCTTTCAGATGGAGCGGCATTTACTACACAGAGCCGTAGTTCACTGATAGGAGGGGAAATATCGCATTCATGAGTGCAGGGGATTCATCAGAGATTATGAATGCGATTGTTTGAAGTTGGGCCCTTTATAGTATGGGAAAAATTTGTGCTTCAAACTTGATACACTTTATGATAATAGTAATGAGCACAGAAGAATCGTAGGGATGTGCGATAATTTGCACACGATAGTCATTGCGCTTCTCGTCAGAAAAGCCTGTTCCTTGATTAGTAGTAAAATCGCCATCACCTGCTTTCAGATAGAGCCTCATTTACTACACAAAGCCGTAGTTAACTAACAAGCTGAGCATAGATTAACGCAGGGCCTATAGAGCCCTTCAAGGTTTGTAAACATTGAATGACTATCGGGTGCGCGAGCAGCATGGGGTCAAACTGTTCATACCATCCATGCTTTATAATTTAATCTAACAGGGCTGAAAAATGATGACTTACCTCAAATGAAGTGAGCACTACAAACACAAGCCTCTTTGATATTTGCATTGTTCCAAACTGCACGTTAATTGCTTGCAGCCACAGATTTTTTTTTGAGATTCTGCATGAATAGCGAAAACTTAACGGAAGACCTGGTGCGATTTTCACAGCCCACGACGTAAGTAGGCATTTTTGACGATACCGAATAATACGCAACTCAATCTGCTGTAATGACTTTTCTGCCCCCGACATGCGCAGTGGGAACCACCTGTGACGTGAACCGTGAAGGGGTCTATTATAAGTGAACTATGGCTTTGTGTAATAAATGCCGCTCCATCTGAAAGCAGGTACTACTAATCAAGGAACCGCCTTTACTGACGAGAAGCGCAATAGCTATTGCATGCAAATTATCGCGCATCCCTAGAAGAATGTAGACGTTAACATTGTCAGTGTCTTCCTGTAACTCAAATACACAGCACTCATAAAACAAGGTGAGGATATACGTTTATCTTATTATATAGACGGTTTCAGCAGTAACAACATAAACAAGCGGCTGTAACGGTTCACACGTCACTTCCGGTAAACTCCGCTAATAATAAATAACAACAAAAACTTTAAACGTAGTTTATTTATATAACAAGCAAAAATACAACACATAGATTACATAGGAAACCAAAACATTTGTTATTTTCAACGAGGCATTTGTTCAAGAGATCAGTTTAGCAACTGGTCAGACCATTAAAAAAACGAAACCGGAAGTAAAGTTCGGATCCAGACGTGTATCACGTGCGTTCGATGAAAACGTCTATATAGACACAATACAACAAGGGCATGTGAAGCTACCAATTTTAAAATAGTCAAAGCAAGCTCAAAGCTTAAAATATAAAAAATGTTCTCAAATAGGACTGTGCAAAAATATCGATACAGCCAACTATCGTGATAGTTAGCTGTATCGATAGTGTATCGATATTTCGATCTCTACTATCTATATTTTAAAAACCATCAAATTCCTCTGTGTGCGTCAAACGACCTCCTCTGCCGCTGTAGTTGTCACTGTCCAGTTGTCTGCCATATACAGCCATTCGGCCAATGTCTCAGAAGTTGAAGGGAGTGAGAAAATGGCAGAATGGCTGTATATGGCAGACAAACGGACAGTGACAACTACAGCGGCAGAGGAGGTCGTTTTTCAAAAAACTGCAGGTGTTCAGCTCTATTTTTTACATTTTTGATAAAAAAAAGTATTGCAATGTATCGCAACATGCAACGCACTGTATTGTATCGTGATATGTATTGTATCGGGAGGCCCTTGCCAATACACAGCCCTACTCACAAACATATCTTTTTATTTCTAGAGTCATTTGGAATACTTTTAATGATGGATGGATGGATGTGCTTTCTATGAAATCAATAGTTCTGTGACTAATGGGGCATATGAAATGTACATTTGACATTACTTATAAGACTTTTATTTAGCAGCATCTTAATCTGAAATAGATCCATTAAACATTGCTTGAAGCATATTGATAAGTGCAAAAACACAATGAGTCACAGCTTTATTATAACGGGAAGTCGAATAATTGTTGTTCTCTACGATTCATGCCTCTCTGCTCCCCTTTGCCAAGAATAAAGATTGCTATTTGTACTATTATGTAAATTATATCTAAAAATGTGCAGTACTTTCCTGAATAAGCTAACCTAATAGCAGATGTTTACTTATAGTCTTCAACACATTAACTTTATAAAAAACAAACAGTGCAATATTAAGGCATTATTTAGATTGTTTGTACCTAACAACAAAAACAAAAACAATGTGGTGCACATTCATGGCGTCTTCATCTTCGGCATATAAAATTTTAGGGTTAAAGTACAGCATGTCTTTTCAAGAAAGATATCAATGTGTTTGTCTAAATCAAAGACATCAATCCTATAACATATTGTACTTGGCCAAAACACTTCAACCACAGCAACACATACAGGTTTCATCAAAAGCAATATTTAAGACAAATTCACAAGTACATTGGCATCATCCTATGATTCAAAAAAGCTCACGAACTCTGTGTTTCCGTAAATAATTTTATTTGAAACATCTTTGACAGCCAAGAATTACAAGATCACAGTTTGTCTACATTGCTAATACCTGGGTGCTAATGTACAAAAATAAAACTAAAGAAAGAAAATACTGGGGGCTCACCCTCTTAATATTGAAATACGATTCTATGAAATAGTATTTGAAAAATTGTTCAAAACGAGCTTTATAAAACAGTTACCTTCTGAGAGGTAAAATCGAACAAATACAGACACAAACAGTCTGCTGGGATAAGAAAGGACCGATCAAAGACTGTAACCCTTACACATCATCAACCTTGGACCAATCAACTCTGATAGAATAGTGAGAGATGGTTGACTTTGAACGGTAAAGTGAAGCAGCTACATTTACTTCAAATGGACCAATAATGACATGGTTGTATAACTCACAGATACAAAGAGAAAAGAAGACAAGCTTTTCTCATTGCATTAGTAGTGCTTATTTGGCTAAATAAAATGGAATGCATGGACTGTTTCATTCCATAGAGATAAAACATTATAAAGACAAATAAATTATTTAAATAAATATTGTGTCCTCTGTTGCTTGCTTGTCAGTTTGGACCTGAGAGATAAAGACAAAAGTGAAATAAATGTAGGAACTAACGGGACAATTATATAACAATACTCAGGGCTCAGTTTGCCCAAGATGAATACTCCAAAATATACATTGAAGTTGTTTTATGTTTTATAAAGGCCTACTTTAGTTGCAGTTGTTTGATTCACTGACAAGCCAATGAGTCATAATTTACTAGGACAGATTTGTAGTTGACATGTTTTCTATTCTTACCCTAAAGAAGCTTATCCCAATTCAACGGTGCTACAGTGTTTCCAGGCAACTACATAAAACAAGGCAACGTCCTATATAAAGCAGATAATGCCTGCCTTGTTTTTCAATATAAGGCAATATTTCCACCCCATGGTTGACTTATGGGGGGTTGGGGTTGTGCTTTATGCGTGAACGGTTAAGTAACCATGCCTGGGCCGAGTGTGCTTGTCTATTGCCTGGCAAAATTAGGCTTTAAATCATATACAAACAATCAACAAACAAACGTTGGATGACTTAAAAGTAGGGGTGTAACGATAAATCGCGACACACACTATACCTGTCCGATACCAATTTTAAATCGCAAAGGTGATATTATGCACAGCTCTTTCATGTACTACGACTCTTCAGTAGAAAGTCCTTATCAAATTTAATATCACTGCGAGATTGAGTCGTGCATTTGAAAAAGCAACACTTGTCAAACATACTCATTATACAATTTTTTACTATCCTGAAAATACCTGAAGAGGTTTGAAGAACAGCGACATGAATATGCTTGATGTATGATATGCGTGTAATTGCTACTACCTCTGCGGCACATATTGAGTTTTTGCACGAGAGCGCCCTCTGGCTTTTGGATGTAGAGGCATTTCACCGTAATCCATTGAGAAGCAAAGCAAGCAAATCGCACGATTTATCGTTACACCCCTACTGAAGTCAAGTTAAATGCTACAGTTGGCCATAGAATCACAATCATAGGCACAATTAAAGGCTCTTTGTATAGGTATATAATCACAATATGTCTTGTAAGTTACACAAATGTCAATTGTGTTATTTTGGAAGAAAATAATTAAGGCTAATATGATAAACAGTGGATTTTTTTATACTAAATACATCAAACAGTGAGGAGGAGACCCAACAGCAAGCCCAAGCTAAAAAAATACAATTGATATGGTACTGAAGTGACCTACAATCACTTTAATCTCAAGAGTTCACTCTTAGAGCAGGCACACTGTTTTCCATTCAGTTTAACACATCTTAAAGCTTAAACATGCTAGGAAGTTGTGGGAGCTAAGGGCAAATTTGGAAACGTTTAAAAAGACACTTGCCCACCTTTTAACAATGCAGACAAATAAATCAATTTCTCCTATTACAAATGGCCAAATCTAAAGGGTGCAAAAATATGAAAATCAATGCAACACTTTCAAAGTACAAGAGTTAAGGAAAAGCAAACCCTCTGCCAAATTTTGTTGGGTGTTACGGACATACATCAAGTGCAATGTACAATTATTGTACCATCGATGTTTCATCAAAAGTGCTGACTGCCTAAATCCCAATATGCACCAAAAATGTAGTGAATTTCTTTTCTTCGTAGTGACATAGACAAACCAGAGGATTGACAAATTGTCAGTTTGAGGCAACTCCGAAAGCATTGTAAAACATCAACACCATCTTTCAAATACTGGGTTTAGTTCAGACTGAAGCTATTCCTTACAGTACAAATTTTTTGACAAAGTATAAAACTTTAACTCTAAATAATCCCTGTTTATTTGAATGTAGCGCGCATGCAGGAGGTCTACACAACTTTTCGTGCTTTCGGTACAGTGCATGCTCGAGTACCATGTGTTGAATTCAATTTTACTTTTTTGGGGGGGTTGAGTGCTAAGTGCTAGCCTACCAATTCTAATGAGGGTAGTCACTGTAAATTAGGACTAAGGCAACAATGTTTCATAATACGGCTACAGAACAGGAATCATGCAGACAAAAATCCTCATGGCAACAGCTAACTGCATCATCAGGCCGTGTACAATAAACAGAGTGTCCGCTATAATTTCAGATAACCAGCAGTGGATTGCTGACATTCACACTCATTTATGATGACAGCCATATTTTCAGAAAGATGCTAATGAAAGAGAAGCAGACTTAAACACATGCTTGTACGAGTTGATGACTATCCGAAGCCAAACTGACGCAAACAGTACGCATAACATTAAAAATGTTCTATTCGAAGAAGATCTCAAATTTGGTCTCTGCTCTTTTAATAGAAGATGCCTCTACGTATAGCAGCTTTTAATGAAAAAGTGCACAACCAAATATTGGGTTTTCGGCATTCTACAGTCCTAATCTACGACTGCGCTTACCATAACTTAATACATCAACGTTGACGTACAGTATGCACTGGAGCGCTAGATTTTGGGATGCACTTAAATAAAACCTCTGGTAAAGCTACAGGTTATATCTAAATTGTGTAAGTGCTTTTCGCAATAAATAATCAAAGGCCTCTAACTGTCAGTATAAGCTCAGATTTGTGTAATTCTTTAGACTGCAGAATAGTCCTAACTGTGCTAATACAGTACCAGCGAGTCTTTCCTCTCCAATATGGGGATTCGTTAATTGAAAACCTTACGTTAACTCTAACGTATGTTTGTTCGGCAAGTGTAAACTGCCATCTAACAAGCTTCTCTATTTGAGTAAGAATACTCAGCATCTCTAATTCTCTCTTTAGCTTTGTAATATATTTTATTTGTTAGCTTTTTTACATGCTCCGCCTTCTCTGTTCTGCAGGTACTTATCTAGCTCCGCCTCTTTCTTCACGGCTTCCGGGTTGATTTTCGGGGCACCAGGAAAACATACCAAAACCACACTCATGTTGTCACGACTACCCTGTTGACACACAAAGAAAACAAGGGTCACAGTCAAAAAATACATATTCAAACCAAGCTGTTCGAGAGCAAAGGCCAAACGCCGCTTATCTGATTGACCTTACCTTGTACAAACAAGTGTCGACAATCTCATTACACACTCTCTCTAGGTCTTCTGTCACCTCCAGACGTGAACGCACGAAATCGCATAGTTCATCATTAGCCATAACGTCCCATATGCCGTCGCAAGCCAGAATCACAAATTCATCCTCCATCTCTGAACGTTCGATCTCATAGACTTCTGGTTCTGGGGACACCAGCTGCTCGGTGGGCCCTTTCCCATGCACACACTTGTAGTCAAAGTCCCCAAGAGCTCGAGAGACGGCGAGAGATCCGTTGACCCGCTGGATCATGACAGAACCGCCCGCGTTCTGGATTCGCTCCTTTTCGAGAGGGTTGCTCGGCTTGTGGTCCTGGGTGAAGAAGTGAACGCGTCCTTTGCGGCTCAGCAAGGCTCTGGAGTCGCCACAGTTGATGAAGTAGAAATGATTGGGGGAAACCAACACACCCACTGCCGTGGATCCGCTGCGGTCCGCCCCGTGCTTGCGTTCAGACATGGCCCGCATGTGCTCGTCGATCTGTAAGAAACCGGTGCGGATCCCGCATTTAACTCTCTCCACGGAAGGCTCGCCGCCTCCTGTCTCCGTACCGGCTCCCCTAAAATCCGGGTTGCTGGTGATGTGTTCCAGCAAATGCTCACAGCAATATCGGGCAACCTGGGAGCCAGCGTGTCCATCATAGACAGCAAAAAAGGACCAAAGGCCGAGGCCATAAGGTAGACCTATCACAGCTGTGTGTGCATCCTCCATCTCTACACGCCAGCCCTGCATGCTGCTGAGTCCATAGCGCAGACCGTTCCCCTCCCCTTGTGCATTGTGCTTCTCCATCTTTGGCTTGTCTAAGAACGCACCCATTCTTCTTATTTTGCTCTATCAACAAAAACACAAAGCAGGTGGTTATTCGAGTTTCATTCTAGTTGGCAGACTCTATCAGTTTATCATCACTGACAACATATTGATACATGTGATGGACGTAATGTTATGAGTTACATGACAAGCCACAGGTGCAGCAAGCTTTTGCAAGTACACAACAGCAAGTCAATGTTTCACGAAACAGGTTCAGCAAGTTTTATCACAGCAAAGTTATTAACAGTATTAGTATAGTTTGGTGTATAACGTTGGCTTCTTTTAAAACCGTATGATGTTAAAGCATCTGTAAAGCGTTTGCAGATAAAGCCACTGCCCTGACCAGCAACGCTGCAAACTCACATAGCAGTGACGGTCAGGCTAACCCAAAATGTAATGTACGCCAGTGTAATATTATCACTTACCCAGCTTCTTTGTGTTCTTTGCTGAATGGGAAAACGCACAAAACCCGCAGACAACAGTCTTGATATCACTTTACAAGACGAGACAAAAACTATAAAGCAAACGTTTCGCTGACAGTCACAACACACGTAAATCGATGGCTAGCCAATTAGCCAGCTAACTAATGGCAAAGCAGGCTGAGTCGGATTACACTATTATTATATTCTATGAAAATAAAAAATAAAACCATATACTGCGTTCGAGAAGCATCACATGAGTCCATTAAGGGGTATCCGCAGCTGGGCGGTGGGGCATTTTCTGGCTCCGGTGTTTGTGTTTTCCCGAGGGGGGGCTACCGGAGCCTCGCACAGGGATCTCTCTCGCTCTCAATCTGTCTCTCTCTCTTTCTGCGCGCGAATGTGTTTCTTTGGGACCCGGATGCTGCGACGAATAGTGCGCATTTTGTTTTTCACACAGTTGACGTATTCGACTTCCTGCGCAGATCGCTTAGCGCATGACATCAAAGTACCGCGAGAGCTGTTAAAAAGCTGTGCTCTCGCGGTACTTTGATGCGCAGCGCTGCATTAAATCGAACGCCCATATTATTACATCACTGCCACGCAAGTAAGAGCTGGAAATAGATTCATTGATGAGAATAAACGACTTTTTGTTGGAGACTGTATCAAATCTCTCTCGGTTAATGTCCAACTCAATGTGATTAAGTAGTTTTGTTGTTGTTAAGCGTTTTCAAAGGTTTACAAAAGAGCACATTTCATTCGTTCGTTGACCCAGCTGTCGTGGTTCCCATAAACCTTTAAATTAATCAAAACAGATTCGGTTGATACAATAAATAAGTGTGGTAATTTATCTGTCATTAATTACAATACTGGTTTTAGAAATATCCATTCTTACGTGTTTATTCTTTATGAATAACAAAAAAACTAGACTATATGTTTTAGCATCTTGGATTGTACCCACCCTAAAATCGTTTTATTATTCTGCTTACATATTGTGCTCATTTCTACAAGATGTTATAATTCTCAGGTGTGCCTAGAATGTATCTGTGAAGTTTCAGCTCAAAATACCCCACAGAGATCATTTGTCATAGCATGTTCAAAACCCCCCTATTTGGGTGGGAGCAAAAAAGCTCTGTTCTCTGTTTTCCTTAAAATGTAAATGAGCTACAGCTCCTCACTCCCATTCCAACTGACAGATCTGATTCCTGTGAATAGTCTGAGAGTATATTTAGCCACACTAACGCTACAATGTGCTAACAAACACATTTAGAAAAGCTTTTGGGTAAAATTAACCAGTCACAGGTGGGCTTTGTTTGTGTGATGTCACATTAACAAGAGAACTAAAGCAGCATGTCTAATAAAACCACATTGGTAAAAGATTAACAAAGAAGGAGGGGGTGTATTTTTTTCATTGTAGAGTTGTTGTGTTTACACACTGACAAAAAGGATTTTGCATCATAAGTGCCCTTTGTGTGTTCCTATCCTGGCTCTTATTGCCTGTCCAACTAATTTATTTCAAAGTACTTTTAAAAGATATATGCCAACTTAGTTTATTTTGTTAGAAATATATATATATATATATATATATATATATATATATATATATATATATATATATATATATATATATATATATATATATATATATAATTTCTAAAAAAATAAACTTTATGTGACCCTAAGGTTTTGAAACCTTTTTGTATAGAAAACGTTAACATGTATTTATGAGCTTATTATTTTACATAATAACTTCAGCAAATACCCTGAAAAATCCAGCTAAGACCAGCATTATGCTGGTGAGCTGGTAGCTGGTCTTCCAGCTTGGTTTAAGCTGGTTTTGCTATGTTTTGGTCACTTTTTAAGCTGGTCTAGCTGTGTTTTGGTCACTTTAAAGGTCACAGTTTAAAGTTTTGTTTATACTTTACTATACGTATTGTAATTTATGTGTATCATCTTTAGCACCCAGAATCTTTTGTGGCTCAAACATATACAGTTGAAAGAAAAAGTATGTGAACCCTTTGGGCTTACTTGGATTTCTTTATAAATTGGTCATAAAATGTGTTCTGATCTTCATCTAAGTCACAACAATAGAGAAACACAGTCTGCTTAAACTAATACCGCACAAGCATTATACGTTTTCATGTTTTTATTGAACACAACATGTAAACATTCATAGTGCAGGGTGGAAAAAGTATGTGAACCTTTGAGTTTAATAACTGGTTGAATCTCCTTTGGCAGCAATAACCTCAACCAAACGTTTCCTATAGTTGCAGATCAGACCTGCACAACGGTCAGGAGAAATTTTGGACCATTCCTCTTTACAAAAGTGTTTCAGTTCAGCAATATTCTTGGGATGTCTGGTGTGAATCGCTCTCTTGAGGTCATGCCACAGCATCTCAATCGGGTTGGGGTCAGGACTCTAACTGGGCCACTCCAGAAGGCGTATTTTCTTCTGTTGAAGCCATTCTGTTGTTGATTTACTTCTATGCTTTGGGTCATTGTCCTGTTGCATCGTTCATCCTCTGTTAAGCTTCAGTTGGTGGACAGATGGTCTTAAGTTTACCTGCAAAATGTCTTGATAAACTTTGGAATTCATTTTTCCATCGATGACAGTAATCCGTCCAGGGCCTGAGGCAGCAAATCAGCCCCAAACCATGATGCCCCCTCCACCATATTTCACAGTTGGGATGAGGTTTTGATGTTGGTGTGCTGTGCCTTTTGTTCTCCACACATAGCGTTGTGTGTTCTTTCCAAACAACTCAATTTTGGTTTCATCTGTCCACAGAATGTTTTGCCAGTAGTGCTGTGGAACATCCAGGTGCTCTTTTGCAAACTTTAAACGTGCTGCAATGTTTTTTTTGGACAGCAGTGGCTTCCTCTGTGGTGTCCTCCCATAAGGTACATTCTTTTTTAATGTTTTCCTTATTGTAGATTTGTCAACAAAAATGTTAGAATGTGCCAGAGATTTCTGTAAGTCTTTAGCTGACACTCTAGGATTCTTCTTCACCTCATTGAGCATTCTGCGCTGTGCTCTTGCAGTCATCTTTACAGGACGACCATGCATAGGGAGTGTAGCAACAGTGCTGAACTTTCTCCATTTGTAGACAATCTGTCTTACCGTGGACACATGGACATCAAGGCTTTTAGATATACTTTTGTAGCACTTTCCAGCTTTATGTAAGTCAACAATTCTTGATCGTAGGTCTTCTGAGAGCTCTGTTGTGCGAGGCATGGTTCACATCAGACAATGCTTCTTCAGAACAACAAACTCAAAACTGGTGTGTGTTTTTTATTGGACAGGGCAGCTTTAATCAACACATCCAATCTCATCACATTGATTGGACCCCAGGTTGGCTGACTACTGGCTCCAATTAGCTCTTGGAGAAGTCATTAGCCTAGGGTTTCACATACTTTTTCCACCATGCACTATGAATGTTTATATGTTGTGTTCAATAAAAACATGAAAACGTATAATGTTTGTGCGGTATTAGTTGAAGCAGACTGTGTTTCTCTATTGTTGTCAGAACACATTTTATGACCAGTTTATGAAGAAATCCAAGCCCAAAGGGTTCACATACTTTTTTTTCCAACTGTATGTGTTCGGCTGCTATTTTTACACATTCATGTTTTTAAAACCACACATGTAATGACGGGGAATGAAGCTGTCCAATCATAGAAGTGGGCGTTTACGTCCAGGTCTTCAGTGCGGCCCGCCCCTTCAAACAAACTATTTCTTCAGACAGCATCAGAACCATGTTACAAAATAGCCCATTACTTATTGCTTTTGATGTTTTTGAATGTAAAAAAACACACGAACATCATAAGTAGACATCAGACAACAGTATAAAACAATAAAATCGACAAATTAACCGCCCCTTTAAGCTGGTCTAGCTGTGTATTGGTCACTTTTTAAGATGGTCTAGCTATGTTTTTCACTTTTAAGTTGGTCTAACTGGACTTAGCTGGTCAGTCTGGAAGAGCTGACTCACCAGCTTGACCAGCTTTGCCAGGCTGGGAGGACCAGCTTAAACCACTGCCACCTTAAACCAGCAAAAAACATCTACCAGCTTATGCTGGTCTTATCTGGATTTTTCAGTATGGTAGACAACCACTGCTTTTAATTATCAGGCTGTTAAGGCATATACAAGAGCAATAAAAAAAAGAAAATCTTAGAGTATGTAACATGGTTTATGGCCATCCATGAACACAGGATTCTATAGTGTGTAGTGTATAGACTATAGATGTGACTTAAATGGTACTAAATCAAATGGTCATGGTCAGAGAAGTGTTGTGTTGCTATGCTTTTGTGTCATGGTGGGTACAAGGCTTCAACCTAATGCTAATGACTAGGGGTAAATAATTTATCTAGGCCTGGATATCCAAATTAAAAGCATCTTACAATAAAGATATGCTCTCTGCAGGGTGACTTAAGTGTGTAGCTCATAATGCGGCGAGCACTTAGGATGAGTAGCTGCCTGTATAAACACCAAATGCATTAGGCCTGAACAAGGGAACCTCCAGCTAGATTTCCATTGTGTTTCTGAATCGCACAACATGTAAACAAATAAAACCTTAAAGCTATTGCCAGGCTTTACCATTGCATTATTGGTACTAATTTTTCTAAATTGTTTACAGCTATAGAATAATCTATAGAAAAATTTGTTGATTCTTGATTCTCCGACAATTTCATGTATCGTAAGTCTGGAACATACAGCATACAGTAAGGAATGAATGAATGAGAGATGGATGAACACAGTGCACAAAATTGTCTGCCACATTGTCACAGGTGAAGTCTGCAGAGCAATGTGTCACAACAATAGTGGACACTTTCCAAATCCCAGACAGTGTATTTGGACTTGGTTGTCTGAAACAATAACAACAGCAGCAGCAGCTGCAGTAAATGTAGAAATGTATGAAGCGAACCAAGTGAGTCACTGTTTACTGCAACCACCCTTAAAAAACATCTTCTGTCTCAGGAGATACAAGTAAGAAAAACTTGAAGAAACTAGCTGATGCAAACACAGAACCCATGATCTGCATAAATGTCTCCGGCAGCTAAAATGTGCATAATTAAAAGCATTATTCTAGTTTCATGTGAACCATCATTCTTAATTTTCATATCTTCAGTGCCCTTTGCCACTAAATTGAAAAGAAAGAGCAGAGCAGAATTTTTTTTTTTTTTTTGGGTTAATCACAGTATTTCGTAGCCTTGGGGCAGCTTTGTTTACATGATTCAGGCCACAGTTTTAATGATTCATACTTTCCCAAACACTGCCTCAGTCTGTTTTCAGGCAATGAAACAAAATATAACCTTATAACAGGGAAAATCATGATTATCAACAGTCACCTTTAACATATTTATTCGTTATAGATGGCTAATTTAAGTGGAAGTATAAGGATGTTAATTTAAGGATCTGTGCTTGGACGCTTCAGTTCTCCATATACAAATACTTGGGTCCCATTATACAGGCACATATGGTTTCTTTTATCGCTGTTATGCTGATGACACCCATTTCTTATTTTCACTCCAATCAGATGACCTCACTCCAGAGGTTTGAATATAAGCCTGCCTGGAAGACATCTAAGCTTGAATAAGAGAGCAATTCAGCCTAGCTAAGATCAAAAAATTGTCTTTCCGGCCCTCTTAAAAGCTGGGATTTTTTACCCATGGTCAGGTAAAAGAAAAACAAGTGCAACCTCAATTAAATAAACAGAAAATGTCCATATTTGACCCAACTATGGGTTGAAACCATCAGTATATAGGTTAATTTAAACTGAGGTGACCAGATGTCCCCAACGGAGTTTGACCATATTTATTTTTTAATGCCCTTTTATGTTTTAAGTTAAAAAACATGACAAGTGCACCTGCTTTGGTAAGCAGGGCTTAAAATGTTACATTGTTCGTCCTCTCTTGTCATGTTGTCACATCCTCATTTCTTACAGATGAAACAGTCACATTTATGCCAATTTACTGAATAACATTTTTTTGTTTGTTGTTATTATTGTTCATCAAACAATGAATGTGATGCACTTACCGTTTCTTCAAGTTGTCTCCGACAGCATTCATTATTTGCATTGTAAACGTTAGCATGTTTGGATATTGTTATTGTCTTATAAGAGATTAAATTTGACTCTTCTCTCCTGCAACAAACAATTTTTCAATCTGTTTTTGGGATCAGCATTAACATTTAATCGTATGCATTATTTTATTAAAAATATAATTTTTTATCTAAATGTACACGTGCAGTGCAAGAAAAACAATTAGTTTAAAGTGTGTTGCTATTGAAGAACTATCTTTTAAGATTAAAGATTATCTTTCCATATTCAATCTTCACATTTCTCTTTCTATTGTTTCGCTAATACGGTAGATGTTATTTAAAAAAAAAAAAAAAAAAAGGAAACATCTAAGCCCTTTTTGTTATTGCATTCCAGCAGGACCAACCAAATGAACAATTTCAATATTACTTCCAAGAGACTTAATGACATTATATCTGACAAAATTACATTTTGTTTGGTCTTATTTCTGTGTGCAAATTTTTACCAGTGTCCCTAATTCCAACAAGGGATTACAATCTAAAGATTATCTTTGGATTATCAATACCACCCAAGCCTCTCTGTAATATGGCACAAGTCAAATGGTACACACCATTTCTAAATCCATGGCCCAATTTTTACACAATATTTGTTGCAATTTTAATCTGATGTAACTGAGATTTCAGATGGTGTGCCAGGATCTCAGTTTCTTTGTAAGGATAACCTTGCTGTGGGTTCCATGGATTAACTCTGTTTGTTCCTCTTTTATTGCTTCCTATTTTCACAGGAGTTGTTATATGACACGTTTTTATAAACAAACCACTTAAATATTATTATAAAAATTTTATTTTTTATTGTCTTTTTATTACTCACACAACTTTATACTTTGAAACGTATTATTTGAAGCAACAAGAATGGATGTTTGCAATGGTCAAATGTCGAGATCCAGCCTGGTGTAAGTAATAAGGTGGCCAATGAGTGCAGATGCAGAGATGACACATCATATTACGTTCCATCATCATACATGATTATTATCCCGTCCTTCGGATGAGACGTTAAACCGAGGTCCTGACTCTCTGTGGTCATTAAAAATCCCAGGATGTCCTTCGAAAAGAGTATAGGGTGTGCCCCGGCATCCTGGCCAAACTTGCCCATTGGCCTACTAATCATCCCTCAAACTAATTGGCTATATCACTCGGTCTCCTCTCCACTAATAAGCTGGTGTGTGGTGTGTGGTGTGTGGTGAGCGGTCTGGCGCAATATGGCTGCCGTCGCATCATCCAGGTGGATGCTGCACATTGGTGGTGGTTGAGGAGATTCCCCCGTTCATATGTAAAGCGCTTTGAGTACTGAGAAAAGCGCTATATAAATGTAAGGTATTATATTATTATTATATTATTATTAAGACCCATGTACTTGGAGACATGAAGAAACATCTAAGGACTGATGGATCATGGGAAAGTAAGAAAACTGGAACATCGATGAACTATTCATGCTCTTTATGCAAATGAAATGTAAATTAGTGGAAAACAGTAGCATAGTTCCATGCACATTTAGCTTGATACTGCATATGTGCAGGCATGCATATGTGAATTAATTTAGGACTCTCTGTCTCTCACTTGATTGGCCATCTGCTCTGACTGCTGTGTGTCTGCATAATCAGTGTGGTGAGCAAATCGGGGGCTTGACTCTTTAGACCGCAGAAAAGTCTATGGGGGACAATGAAAGTGCACTCACACATCAGGCATGGACTTATTAAATGCAAATTGATTTATGTGAGTGAGTGAGTGTGTGGGTGTGTAGTTGTACTACAACACCACCAGTGTGAACTTTGAATCTGCAAGTCAGTGAATCTTGACTGAAAAGTAAAATATAAACACATACAAATATTAGGATTACTTCAAAATCTGTCAATGAAAGTATCTCGATTTCTAACATTCGGTCATTTGTGTTTCACTGTTCTCATGACAGAATTTTCATTTTGGTCTAAACTATTAAATGAAAAATCTAAGACCAGCATAAGCTGATCAGCTGGTTTTAACTGGTCTGCTTGGATTTTGTTTGTATTGCTGGTGTAGTAGCAAGCTGGCCTAGCTGTGTTTTGGTCACTTTTTAAGCTGGTCTATAGCTGGACTTAGCTGGTCAGGATGGGAGGACCAGCTTAGACCAGCTACTGTCACCTTAAACCAGCCAAAACCAGCTACCAGCGTGTGCTGGTCTTTGATTGTTTTTTTCAACAGTAGGGGAACTAAGTAATATATCAAATTGGTTCGGTAAATATGTGGATACATGCATTTGTGTATAATTTACAACACTGAATATTTCACAGTAAATATATAAACATATTTTGACTATGCACTGATACTGTGTATGGGCTAAAAAGATACAATGGTTTATCTCATTCGATTGTATTGCAAAGGGAAAATATAGAACAATGAGGCCACCTAGTGGCAAAACGTAACTACGTTTTAATTAAAGTGATATATTTGATATTATTTGTTACTTGATTTTTACATCTATCACTGTAATCTTGTTTTATTTATTGTACAAACCAAAATTAAAAGAAATATACTAATAAGGACAGAGAAAACAATTTTTCCCTTAATGACTTACCAAGCCATTACTTCTACCAAGTATAAATAATTTGCTTCTGGTTTCCCCTAAAAACAAAAGATGTACGATACCCTTCGTTTCTACGTCTACAGAATAATTACCGATAACATTATGACATACTCCCCAACACCTTCAATATTTAATTGTTTTTAGTATAATGTTTTAGTATAATAATAAAGTATAACACTGCAAAACATAAAATGGCTGGCTTTAGTGCCCTTTTCCCTTACAGTAAAAAATGCCTGAAAATTACACAACCTAACAAAATATTTATTATAAATTTGTTATAAATATTATTATTTTTTTCACATAACGGTTGGGTTTGTCCACATTTTACCTATGTGTTATGAAATCTGACTTTTTCCATGTTTGAGTGCTATAATTGGGTCCCCAGTGTATCTATCAACCTAGAAAATGTGGAAAAAACAACCCAGTAACTGGTTTTGGTAAACCATTCTCTGTAAGCATGTGAAAAAATAGGTAATTGAAATTTGGCTCCCCCTGTGATGTCAGAAGGGGATAATACAGCAACTTAATCTCCAACCACGCCATTTAGTGCAGAGATCAGCTCATTTGCATTTAAAAGGACACACCTAAAACGGCACATTTTTTGCTCACACTTACAAAGTGGCAATTTTAACATAAATGATCTATATGGTATTTTGAGCTAAAACTTCACATATGTACTCTGGGGACCAGGGGCGTAGGAATAAGTTTAACATTGGGGGGGACACATATCGAAAACCTGACAGATCCGTTAATGGCTTGAACAGAAATATGTCTTAAATGAACTACAGTGCATTCACCAACATAATACTTTATTGAGGCATGAAAGTGGGTTAGGGGTGAAAATTTTGAGAAGGATACCCCTCCCCTAGAGGTCTGATGCATTTTGAGATGCATTTTTTTGCCATTAACCCCATATTGAAGTCTCCTGAGGCATATATATATATATATATATATATATATATATATATATTAGGGCTGTCAATAGATTAAAAAAATTAATCTAGATTAATCGCATGATTTCATGAGTTAACTGCGATTAATCGCAAATTAATCGCACATTTTTATCCATTCAAAATTTACCCTAATGTAACACTTTTCAGGTTTTTAATATTCTAATCATATATACATATATAGATGCTTTATGCAAATGTATGTTAACAACAGCCTGTTTACATTTTAACAGAATCACCAGCCATTGTTTTGTATATGAATTTTCCTTTCAGAAGATTTTTCTTTCTCCATTTTTGTTTGCTGCTGCATCATTTGTGACCTGTGCAGGCAAGTTGAGTCGGAATTAGCAAATTTAAAAAAAATTGTTGTTCATATTTTGACATTCTCTATTAAAACATAGAACAATGCATGATTTGTTGAAATATAACAAAATATGACAGAACTACACGTGTTTGAAGTTGAAAGAGTCAAATTACCACAAAAATTTCCACATCCATACATTATATTACCACATCAATACCTTAAAATCACTGGTAAAACTAATAGATTTAGCACACACAAAGCAAAAACATCATCAATGTATGTTCAACTTTTTTTCATTTTGTTTGATTGACATTGAGACAGACTGCTTAAAATCTAAGTGATCTAATATAATGTTACACATCAGATAGTTTTACCCAACAGTTAACCAAACATTTACTTAAAACATAACAGATTATAGAGCCTACCTGCGTGAATTCTTATCAAAGCAGATATTTGTAAAACAGTAATTTTGTGTAGATGTCTATAAATCCGGGTCGCGCACTCGCGCGTCTGTGTGCACGCGCTTCAGATATCAGTCAGTCAGCGTGATGGGGTCGCTTTTGAGTCTTGTCGCTCTTAATAACTCTTTAACATTAATCAGGTACCGAACTTTATCTCTCTTAATGACTATTCTAACATCAAGCAAGTCCTGCAGTCTATTTTATAAGGCATGCATAAAAGCGAAACCAAAATGAATTGAGACGCATTTTTGTATTACTGTAGATTAAGCATTAGGAGGACGGTAACGTTACACCTCTCAGACGTATATAAAGATCATATCAGATGTCCAACGAGCATTTAGAGCATTGGATTTGGTAGACGATTTGCTTAATGTTCTTATTTCTATTAAAACTCTCATTTAGAGAGAGTCATATTTGTCTGCGTCTCTGTTCATTCAACTATGGGCTGGACCAAGGGTCAAACAGAAATTGCGCGTTGCGTTAATCTCCGTTAATAAAATTAGTGGCGTTAAAATGAATTTGCGTTAACGCGTTATTAACGCGTTAATTTTGACAGCCCTAATATATATATATATATATATATATATATATATATATATATATATATATATATATATATATATATATATATATATATATATATATATATATATATATATATATATATATTAGTTGCCAACTGTCACTATAAAATACAGGACAAAAGGTGGGCCACAGCAACAATACGGGTATGGTTTTGTGTGAATATACAGTGTATTGATTTAAGCCATTTGTCAGAATGATAGCTAATCTGCTAATTTATAACTTTTATGCCTACAACATATGGTAGGTTTATTAATAGTTTGTTAATTTATAGCTTTACTTTTAACACAGTCCTTTAAACAAAACACTTGTGACTCTTGCACTAAGGGTTAAAAAGGTTATCCCCTTCATATTAATCTACGTGTGACAAACTATCTTACATAGATTCTGTAAGCTGTAGTTTCGAGTCAACATCATATACTTTAACAAATAAGATTATTAAAACACACGTAAGTTACAGACTGTGAATCATGCACGAAAATGTCCAAGCAATGTTGGAAATGCTTTTGAGGCATAGTAGATTGAGGCGAAACGGCTAAATAACCCACTTTAAAAAAAGAAAATATGAAATTGTATTATATCATCCCCTTTAATGTACACTTGAGGGGGTCTGTGATTAAATGACAGGTGATCATTCTCATGTGTTGTCTTGATCTGCTGCTGGTTCGACTTCATACAGCGGTGCTGAAACCGACAGGCAGATGACATCAAAGTATTTCGATAGCAGTCTCCTCTGTATGTTTTCTTGAATCGCTCTCACAGGATTTTGATGTCATCTGCCTCTGTGGCGCCACATGAACTTTAACAAAACTGTATCAGTCACTGGTTAGATCATCGGATCAGTCAGAAAACGGGACAATTACCCCCAAAATACTGCCCTACACATACAATGCAAAGACACGTACCTGGCTCGGCTGACTGTTTTTTTATCCCACGAACTAAAAGGCTTCCCCATTTCGCTAAGCCATGTGAATCTCCATTTGTCTTTTACACTGACCTTCAATATGAGCCTTCCTGCATTAAAAGTATAGAGGGTTTTCACGACGCGTCATCAGAGCGGAAGACGCCATATTGGAGGCACTCCGCATCACAAAGAGCACAGACACTGATGTATATGCCGAACGTCGACAAGGAAAATGGTTAATTATTGCCGTGTTTGAGATGGTACCAACAGCACATATTGAGAAAAACATTTGGATTATTATCGACATCCAAAAGTTATTAAAAACCAGGGAAAGGAATGCAAGAAATTATCAGAGGCGGCGCTTGTGGTTGGTAAAGCTCAGGAAAAAGGGTAGTATTGTATTAGAAATATGATTGAAGTACATAAAGTATAAAACAATTATGCTTCTACTTGTGCTTTATTTAAAGAGTATTTAATATGTACTTTAGTGTATGCACAAAATGTACTTAAACACAAATAAAATTTGCGCTGCTATGCCTTAATGCCAGTGTGCTTAATTGCTCATAACAAATTTTCTATTGTAATGATAATAATATTTTTAATAGTAAATGGTAAAAACAATTATTGCTTTTATTTTTTACTGTGCTTATTTTACTGTAAAGCACTTTGGTAGGACACTGGCTATTTTAAATTTGCTATATAAATAAAGCTGACATTGACATATGGGCTCTGCATTAAAACTAGGTAGGTCACTAACTTATATCGGGATATGCAACTGAAGGAAGAATCGCCGGGTCGTCACGGATCCTAGAAGAGGGAGCTCGTAGGAATCTGCATCGCCTATAAATTGTAATTTCTCGAAATATCGTGCCTTTTCTTGTGGTCCAAGTCCTTCCCTATATGCCTTTGCATCTTGGACGCGTTTTCTGTTGTTTAGACATGTCTACATTCACTTAAAGTATCCAAAGCGCATAATATTCCATTGTACTCCGTTCAGTTCTTTACACCGAGTGCCTCCACGATGGCCGCGCATCCGGGTTACCGCCCAGAACGTGACGTCGGTGAAAACCCTCTATGTCCATGCTTAAAGTTTTACCTCAGCTTTACACAGTCAGAAAACCCGGAGTGGATCCCGAGCGAAGTGATTACAGAACGCTACAGTAACGTTAGAGAGAAGAACTTGCTTTGGCTCCACTCCAGGCTTTGAATACAAGTCGTCTTTATGAAAAGTGAATTTAAGAATTTTGCAATTGACGTTAATTCGTTGTGCGATGGCGAACTTTAATCCATGTTCTAAAGTTAGACAGAAAATATAATTATCCTCTTGGACAAAATTATTACCAACTCACATTCCTTTCTTCTCCCCCGTGATAAAGAAATCACTTTAACTGAGCTGCAGTTGTCTTTTCATCTTAACCTCTGACGACCTGTCACCAGCTTCAGACCCCACTAGCCGTTGAGGGAGCGGAGCGGGCCGGTGACAAGACACTGTGTTGCACTTTCAAAATAAAAGCATGCGAGTCAAATATTTTTCTCCCCCGCAGTATAATTTTTTTTGGGGGGGACAAATGTGACTGTCTCCAATATTGGATGGGACACATCCCCTCCATCCCCCCCGGGTCCTACGCCCTTGCTGGGGACATCAAAGATTTATTTGACATCTTAAAAAAAAGTCTTGAAAGTGAAATGTCCCCTTTAAAACAACCCAGAGTGTGGTTAGCTCTGAAAACACAAGATGACGCTATTTCATAAAGACAAAAGGCCTTTCTACAATGTAACTTAAGACAATGTTTAGACCACCTTATTGCAATTTAGGCGTGGCTGCATTCCTTATTTTTTATAGAATATATTTTTCATTTAAACAAATAAAAAACAGCCATTTATTTTTTGAGCGTGCTTATTCATTTAAATAGTTTGAACAATCACAGTTTTAGATGTTGTACATTTTATTTTACACTTTGGTTAAGTTAATAATGTGTTTTAAATGCCGCCTGCCCACTACGAGCCCGAGACCAGGTGACGTCAGCTCCGAAACACTCAACTAAACGAGTCATTTCCACCCGCGTGAGCCTCTGTCGGAGAGTCCGGCCCGCCCGAAACATTTCACACAGTTTACAGCATCTGATCCGAGGAGTTGAACCGTCTTCAATCTCCCCGTGACTCTCCGTCTCTCTGAAAAGCATCGCACATGGACGAGCCCTCAGCAATGTCCGTGAAACCGGAGGCGGGATCGCGAGTCTGGTGTGGGGACGATACCGAGGAGACGGATCTGTTCGGGAGCACCACGGGCCGCCGTGACGACTTAGGAAAGACGATGGGAGACGTAGAGGACGATTCAAGTGAAGAGGAGCAGTTGTTCAGTCATCCTGAAAGTGCTCGGCAACCGCTCCCTGTTGTCATGGAAACTGCCTCCACAGGTAATGCGGGTATCCCATGTTCTCTGTATGTATGCACTGCTGTGTGTTAACTTCTGTTTCGACCTGGGCCTTGTTATGGTTACCTGTTACCTTGGTTTACTTACGTATTTATAAGGTACAGTAGTAGTAGTAGTAGTAGTAGTAGTAGTAGTAGTAATAGTAGTAAAAATTAAATTACATTTGTTCCATTAATGTTATTAAATTTTAACCTGTCCAGTGTAGCCTCGTGTATTTACTCTTGTCAGGTCGTGGTTTCTTTGCAGAAATAGTAAATTTCTATAAGAACAAAAATCCTGTAATCGTATAGCATCACATTTTTGTATGTATTGTGGCCCTGGAGTCGTCAGCAAAAATGCCTTTTTATGTAATAATGCATAAGTTTTTGGCGCAAGCTAGACTTTGTTTATGGGTTTCGAATATTAATTACGAAACAAGTGACCCCTTATGTTTAAAATACTTGTCACAAACAACTAATATTTTTAAGCTTTATAATACTAGAGTAGACTTTTGCTTAATCATGTACGTTATACAGAATTCACTAGCAAAGTTAATTAAATGCAGTCCTTTAAAACTGATAGCCAATGGGCAGTGATCCATAGCCAAAGCCTGTCTGTGTGACATACAGTAACTTGGTTTATACTATTATATGAGTTATGCTTCTTTCTTAGGTAGCTGATGTATATTTATCATAAATATCATTCAGAAAACACTAGATATTACAGCAATGTTTAAAACTGCTATGTTAAAAAGAAGCATAACTAATAAAGTATAATAGATCAAATCATGTCTCACAGACAGACGGTGGTAATGGATCACTGACCTCTAGCATGTGCCTGTCAGTTTTAAAGAAATGCATTTAATTAACTTTGCCTAAAGTTTAACCCCTTAATTCTTTAAAAAGACACACACAACCAAACATTCTGCAGTGATCGAGTCTAGGATATGGATGACATGTGATATAGTTTATAAGCATTATAGAGAAATAACTGGATTAAATTTGGTTTGTTTCCAAACAACTGCAGAAGCCCGTTGAACACTGCGTAAAATTAAACCAACTTTTTATAGTAAAGAGATTTGATTTGGCCACTGCTAAACAATGAATTTACAGTATATGCGTGTAGAATAAAAAAAGTGTGTTTAAATAGAATTACAGGTATTTCAAGTAAACATAACACTTCACAAAATAAAGATAACTCTTCAAAGAGAATAATATAAATGTGCTTTTTTATTTCAATAATATATTTTATATTTGCTATTACATTTGCTGTTCTTATCTTACACTAAAGGTAGCCTACTATGCTTCTACGGCCTGTCCTATCCTATTCCATTGTACCTCAGCTGTGTTTGAGAAAAAGCACTTTACAGTAACCTTTGGAGATCACTTACTGCACATCAATACTTTACATTGGCATTGGAACATCCCATATAGGCTTGGATCGAAATAGATTTGTGTAATATGAGACTAGGCTGCTGTATCGAAAACAAAGGAAAGGCAGACAGCTTATTGAGGAAAAACCTATTATTTTGTGATATGGTCAGGTGTTTGTCTTATCACGTTTTTTCAATTTAATAAAGCCGCAGTCTAGAAATAACCTTTGACAACAATAGTGCACTTACAGAGGCCTTTAAATAATGGTTTTACTTTACTCTTATGGGTAAATTGGAATTTATCCTTGACTCCACCCATACATCTCTTTCAACCTTCAGAGCATTGTTATTAATTCAATTTACAAATCTTTAGTTTTAGACAAGGCTGACTTTCTCTGTTTGGTGTATTTTTTAATGCTGTATTGAGGCGAAGGAGAGAAAATGTTTTTCAAATGCAGAAAAAATATGTAATAGTCGTTTATGTGAGCATAACAGATATGACTAGCAACCTTCAAGTCTGATGCTTAGTAATTCAATAAATAGCCTTACTGTTGAGACCCCATGATGAGATGAAACAAAATACCCTGTTACGGGCACAGAAAAAAATCATCATTGAATATCAGTTCTGAATCTCCCCAAAAACTCACAGAATTTATTCATTTTATTATTTTATTTTCATTTCATTTTCAATTAATGTCTAACTTCTTTTTCATTCAGGTTCAGTTTCCATGTCTTGTCTGTGAATTATTTTTGAAAGATCGGGCTGTTGTAAATGTGTATGCTTACACTTCTCACAGCTCTATTGATATCCTCATATATTTATAAGAAACACAATTTAATAAGTTATGGTCTTAAACTGCATGGCAACACTTATCACTTGCTCAAGCTCTGCTAAAAATTTGCTGAAAAGATGCATCAGTGTCACAGATGTTTTTGCCTTGGTCTGAATTACAGACTGACATTGGCAAGTGGATAATAATCAAGTCCTACAGAAAGATCCTCTCATCAGACTGAATCTGTCTCATTAGCTGAATGACAGCCGTAATGCTATACTGTACGATTGCACCAGTGCTTACTGAACCACAGTACAGACTCTTACAGGCGGGGCTAGGCCTCTTGCCAATCAGTCATTATGTAAGAGACAATCCACGGCTAGCCATGCGTTAAAGGGTTTTAATGCACGACGTAGAGACGAATAACCACCCGACGTGTAACGGAGGCGAATGCCTCTGCGAAGTGCATTAAAACCCTTTAATGCATGGCTAGCCGTGGATTATCCCGCTTATACCTTGGTTATTTGCCAAGTTAAAGCTGTAATTAATGTTTACAGTGTAATTTTTTTAACAGACGAGTAAAAATGACGGTAATTTTCTTAAGTTAAGGCTCGCACTCCGTCCGCTTTATTAAAATAATTTATGAATGACAGGCAACACTAACAGTGACAAGGCGATCTTTATTTGAACTAATCATGTCATTTATTTAAATGAATTATGTAAAGTGTGAAATAAAACAGTTGGAAATTTCGAAGCGATGTTCCAGCCAATCAGAATCGAGTATTTAAACAGACCATGGTATAACCATATTTAGGAGTCATTGTTTAACTCCTGTTTAAAAGATTTTCCTCTTTTGATGAGAACATTTTGGGATGGGGTTTAGAGGACAAAGCTTGCTAGATGTTTTAATGCCAGTAAACAACTATCCTAATGGATGGAGAGCAGAGTGTTATGTAGAGCAATAGAAGTAATGGTGTATGCGTCAAATGGGTGTGTTCATAATAACTGGCAGCTTGACAATTGATCCATAGGAATAAATCCATCCAATTTTGCATAAATAATTTAGTGGACAGAAGTATAACCTCTGACAGAGCAAATATTGTCTCTTTTAAAGCCCCCCTAACCTAGAAAATGCACTTTTAAATGTATTTCTAGCAGAAAATGTGTTGCCAGCGAACAGAGGGGGGTGCTATCTAATGTGTTGCCACTCTACACAGCAGTCCCAGACCTAGTACTGAAGCGAAATGAAAATTAAGCGGACGCACATAGGAGGGCGGAGCCAGGCAACATTTTAGTAGCACCTCTAAGTCCTGCCCTTCTGTAACAGGTCGATTTGTACAAAGCTCATCGTTCTGAGAAAGCGCGGTGTGAACCGATTGGCCAGCTATCCAGTGCGTTGTGATTGGCCGAATACCTCAATTAAACGGAAATGTGACATAAGCTTCCAAAGGAATGATGAAAGCCAGGAGATAATATGGTCTTTACTACCTTATCAATACGAGCCTGAATCTGACCCAGAAAACACAGATGGCTAAGCTGATCGATCGACTTAACCAGCACAATGTGAGCAGAACGTAACAGATTGGTAAGGATACTAAAACATAAAACCATGTCTGCATTTGTGATCGTAAAAACGACAAACAACAAACGCGTCACTGCTCAAAACTCGCGTTTGAATCATCATTAGGAAATTCATTAAATATGAAAACATCGGCATCTGTCAGAAGAACCAGAGTGTAGTTGCAAAGTTGGAATTGCTTCACTTTTTAGACGAAGCCTTTGTGTTCATCCAGCCTTGTAACTCCCCCGTGCTTAGAAAGATCCTTTATGTGCACCGACATCTTTTAACACTCTAAAAACAAAGAAAACCTGAAATCGGGTCATATAACTCCTTTGAAAAAGTTAAATATTAAAGTTATTTAAAAATAAAGAAATTAAAGCTAATCACACATAAGCAAATTTATGACATTTATGACTGTATCGTTATGTATTGAAGATACTCCACTTATTGATGTCTAGCACAGTGAGTTTATAATCTGTTCTGCTTTTTGAGGAAGTCTTTAAATTGTGTTTGATAGACAGGAAGGTATTTGTTCAATGTCTTTAGTAAGCTTCAGTGAGACTGGTTAGGGAAACTGTGTATGTTCACTTACTTTCGCATGTCCTTGTATCACACGCACGCACACACGTCCGCACACAAAGAGATTCCACAGACAGAAACTTTCTTGCTCTAAACTATTTATTATTTTGGATACATGTTTTGCTTATTTATTATGTTGACCCTTTCATACTCAAAGGACGGGTATCTAATCTAGTTTTGGCAAATACAATTCTTGGTTCCTGATCTCATTTGCTTTAGAAGGATCAGTGTATTGTGGAGACTTCCTTCCTGCAGTCTGTGTTATTTTCTGCTCAGCGCCAGGGATATCTTCACAGGAAAACATTGATGAGGCGACACTGACTTAAAAACCTTAGTGGGATTCGGAGGGAAAGTGTGACAGGAGATGGAGAGATAAACAGAGCTATGCTGCAAGGTCATAGTCAACTTCATACTCACAACTGAGAGGAATTTAAAGGAAAACACCACCGTTTTTCAATATTTTACTATGTTCTTACCTCAACTTAGACAAATTAATACATACCTGTCTTTTTTCAATGCGTGAACTTAATCTTTGTACAGCGCGTTGTGAATGTGTTAGCATTTAGCCTAGCCACATTCATTCCTTAGGATCCAAACAGGGATGAATTTAGAAGCCATCAAACACTTTTGTGACCATGTTTTCACTGTTTAAAGACTGTTGCATGAGTAGTTACACGAGTAAGTATGGTGGCACAAAATAAAACGTGGGGATTTTCTAAGAGGATATAAAATGAGAACTATATTGTATTGCGGAAGAGCACTTAGTTTGTAGCTCTTTGACCTCGATAATATTAAAGGGAAGTTTGAGCGAGAGGGGGAGTATTCAGGAGTGATGATGTTACTGCGTACCGAGGTCGAAGTGCTGCAAACTAAGTGCTCTCCTGCCATACAATTTGATTCTAATTTTTGGATCGCCATGTTTTATTTTGTGCCACCATACTTACTCGTGTCACTACTCATGTAACAGTTTTGAAATAAGAAAAACATTGAAGTGTTTGGTGGCTTCTAAATTCATTCCTGTTTGGATCCTAAGGAATGAATAAGGCTAGGCTAAATGCTAACACATTCACAACGTGCTGTACAAAGATTAAGTTATGTACAGCATTCACTTGTCTAAGTTGAGGTAAGAACATAGTAAAAATTGAAAAACTGTGGTAGATGTAAAGAACAACACTCTCTTCTGAAATACTGATGCTCCCCACTAAACATGATACAAGAATCACTTTTGCTTTCTTGTTTTCTTGAGCTACAGTAAAACAGCACAATATGATAGACACAATTTACAAAGAAGTTTAAGTAGTTTTAGACTTTTGATTACTGCCAACAATATCCTGCATATTTTTCTGTTTTTTAAAGTGTTGCAACTAGGGTGACCACCCGTCCCGTGTAGCGCGTGCGCGCACAGCGTTTGGAGCACAATTCATGCGTCCCACAAATTGAGACAAATTGAGGCATAATCACTGCTTGCGTAAAAAAAGTTGGTGGCTCTATATCCTCGAGCCCCAGGCAGTCAAACGAACATTACTTGACAGTTCAGGCTCGCTCGCCACTCGCTACTCACACGCTACTGTTGCCCCTCAGTTGAACTGCTGATTAGGTTGTTGTCAACTTTTTCGTTGTTGTCATGACAGCGCAGTGCGCACGCAACCACGCACGTGCATACCTTTTAGATGCTTGCTTTCCAATTTGAAAAATGGAGAAAGAGACTGAGTCTGACTCTGCACCGCCATCATCAATTAAAAAGAGAAGGTGTGGGAACAAGAAAGACATACCACCTTACACTGCAAAAAATGATTTTCAAGAAAACATTTCTTAGTATTTTTGTCTTGATTTCAGTAAAAATATCTAAAAATTCTTAAATTAAGATGCTTTTTCTTGATAAGCAAAACAATACAAGAAAATGTGTCTAGTTTTTAGACCAAAAATATCAAAATTAAGTGATTTTGTGCCTAAAACAAGAAAAAAAATCTGCCATTGAATTTTTCTTGAATTTAGTGTTTAAGAAAAATGTGCAAGATTTTTTTGCTTACCCCAATGGCAGATTTTTTTACTTGTTTTATGCACAAAATCACTTAAATTTGATATTTTGGGTCTAAAAACTAGACTTATTTTCTTGGGTCGTTTTGCTCATCAAGAAAAAGCATCTAAATTTAAGAATTTTTAGATATTTTTACTGAAATCAAGACAAAAATAATAAGAAGTTTTTTTCTTGAAAATAATTTTTTGCAGTGTAAGGTGGTATGTGCTAGAAATGGGTAAACCACTATCAATACCAATTTCACGAAGCAGTCGCATTGACGCGTGAACGCACGTATCCATGACCATGTCCGCACACATCTTTGCCTTTATCCGGTCACGACTGCATTCAAAAGGTGATGCCACGCGAGTGAGTTAGCTTATGAAAACAGACCGAGACTAAAGTAAGTTTCTAAATAATAATGCTAATCTTATTTTGACTCGATCATTATTGGCTTCTGTAGATGTACATCAGAAATGTTTTGTGCAAAGCAGGGAAAGAGAAGGAGAAAGGAGAAATGATGATGAGTTTGGGAGGTAAGACAAACTACATCCTCACCCTGTCAGGTCTCAAACATTATGGGAAACATTAGAGGAAAAATCTCAGGAAAACCTCTTGTCAAGTCTAATAGCATTGCTGCTGAGAAAATCAACAGATGTATGTGTTATACTGTTCTGTATTATCAGATATGAAATCAATATTTAGTTTACTAATATTTAACTCTAGGACACTAACTTACATAACAGCAGTAAAGTAAATATGACTGAGATTATTTAGTATAGCAGTCATAAAATTGTATAATGTAGAAAATATTTCTCTGCTGTCATGATTTCCAAACAAGTTATGCCATTTATGCATCCAAACATGTTAATAATGTTAGGTATGATGAAGATTACACTTGTATATATGTATCTTTTGCAGTAACTGTTGCAGTGTATAATAGTGGGTTATGCAAAGGACATTGTATAGAAGTGTTGCACACAAAAATTTGATCTCATGGAAATCCGTGTTAGTCACAGAAATTTTAATCACTTTATCCGTGACCATGTCACGGAATTCAGCTTTTTTCCATGACGGGACCACGGATGTCTTTCTGTGTCACTCCCGGGGATTTCTTGTGTCATTTTATGTATTGTTTTCTCATTGTTTTTTTTTCTATTTTAAAAATCATTGTTGCTTGGGGTTAGGGTTAGATTTAGGGTTTGCGTTAGGATGTACTTTTATGTTAAGATGTACTTTTATGTATTGGTTTCAACATGTCTTTCTTCCGCTTTTTAAACTATTCTCGCCTGGAGTTGGGGTTAGAGTTGCGGTTTGAGTTAGGATGTCTAAAAATGTAACAGAAAGTGATTCTAACGCTAACCCTTAGCTACAATGGTAAGAAAATAGGAAAAAAGAATGAGAAAACAATACATAAAATGACACAAGAAATTCGTGGGAGTGACCCGGAAAAGACTGTGGTCCCGTCACGGAAAAAAGCTGAATTCCGTGACATGGTCAAATTTTCTGTGACTATAACACGGATTTTCATGAGATCAAATTTTTGTATTAGATATATAATATCAAAGTTTCTTAAAATCATGGCAGCAGTGAGTCAGTGTTAATGACTTTTTTGGAGGTATCACAGCTAAAGGAAACTTTCAGATGTGGATGTGCTATTTCACATCGACAACACCAAACACACACTACTATTTGTGTGTGTGCGCGTTTTCATCACTTTGCCTTTAAAACACTTTCATTATTAAAAGTCTGTGATGGATGGGTTATACCAGCTGAAAATGCACAGTCATTTTAGTGGCTAGGACGTTTGCAGAAGCTAAGCTCTTTTTGCAAATTAGCATTAGCCATTTAATACCCTTGATAACTTGATACTCAACACAGCTTTTCCCATGAGTCCTTTAAAACAAAACATTATGTCTTCATCTTGATGTCATGGATATCATGCTACCAGTTGTCAATAGTCCTGCTCTAAGTATTTATTGATTTCCTTCTTTCTAACCTAAAGTATTTATGTGCTCAACTAATGCTAACAATTCTTAGCAGGAATACTAAAATGTGATTTTACATCTCTTATTGTGACAGTATTTTCACTTGAATTTTACTCAAAAAAAGTTATCTTAGCCAGACTGTTGTGTTTTGCATATTTGACCCAGCATTTTTTTTTTGTAAGTGTACTGTACAAAATGAAAGATCAACACTTAAAGCCACTATACTCTCACTATGACCGTTATTGAGAGGATGACTCATGGATCACGCACTGGTTGAATTTTGAGGGGGAGGTGTGGGCTGGAGACTGTGTGGTGTGAGAATGAATACATTTACAGGATCAACCTTCACATGGTGACACTTCTCTGATATTCTTAATACAGCTAATGAAATTGATTAGGACGATCCTGATCATTTTAGCAACAATACAATGAAGAATGAGAATCATACTTGTTTTACCAATGCTGTAGCTCAGTTGGAGCATTGCATTAGTACACTAGTCAACATTTGAAGTGGATCAAAACCAATATCCAATACACGTTCTTGTTTTAGGAGAAATTTGATGAATGTTTTGATCCACTTCAAATGTTGACCCGTATAGTTCAAAGGTCATGGGTTTGGGATAAATACTGTATGTATACCTTGAGTGTACTGTAAGTTGCTTTGAATGAATGCATCTGCCAAATGCGTAAATGTAAATAATACAAGTCATTATAAGTAGAAGTTAATATAAAAAGGTGACCGTATGTCCTGGTTATCCGTGAACATTCCCGTTTTTTCTGTATTTTTTGTTTATAAATAGCCGCTTTATGAATCATTGTGATTTTGATAACAATGTTTGTTGTAGGTTGTTGCTATCCCTAGTAAGCGGTGAGTTGGAATGTGGTGTTAGTGGTCCATGCAGGGGTTTATAGGTATTGGCTTCCTTCTTTCTCTGTAGTTTGACCATGTTTTTACACATTTCTTAGCTACTGATGGTTAAAAATAGAGTCCCAGTGGAGCAGGTTTACCCAGTGAATGTAGGGCAGCGTGAAGAGGAACAGACTTTCTAATGGAGGGGGGTCAGGTTAGTGCAGTCAGTGTTTTACACAAAATCATGTTTTCATGTAAATCATAATTATCCAAAGTCTCCAGTGTTATTTTTGTTAAAGAGAACCCATTTTATTTTGTGGTTATCATGTATTTAGTAGCCATGTTTTTTTATGTAAAGTAATATGTCTGGGGTTATGTCTGTTACCGTCGATTGTCTCCTCTCTTTTTGAAATCTTTAATTTTCACAAGGTAATTGTTCTAGACATCAGTAATTCACTAACCATACTAATAACCAAGTTAACTTCGGGCATCCGATAAAACTGTCTATAGAACAACATCCAATCTGGAGACGAAGGCAGAAGATGATGCATGTGGTAGGGATTTTTAATGATAGTAAAAGCATAGTCCATATTAAGACGTTAAGACTGCTCCTCTAAACAATTCCCAGTCTAGCTTAGTCTATAGGACTACCTGTTGATTACTAACTGGGGTGATATTAAATCATGAAAATAAAAACAGTCTCAACTAAAAAACATAGACATTTACTATGTTAACTTTATGATGAATAAATAATTTATCAGGTCTACCAAATAAGGATTTTATCCTACAAAGCAATAAAAGCCATGGTAAAAAACTGATCAAAGATGATGACAGCAGAGTGTCAGGTAATATCTGTGTCTGATAAATGCATGGTGCAGAGGAGGTCGTAAAACTCTTCAGAAAACCAGTCATAATTTTTTTAAATACTTTGACTTAAATAGTGACATTTTTACATTTAAAATTTCTGCTAATGATGAGAACATTTTGATTATTATGTACATATAGAAAATCGGCCAAACATATCGGCCATTGCCTGCCCTGATTTCTAAATATCGGCATCGGCCAGAGAAAAAGCCATATCGGTCGACCTCTACTGCAGAAATTCCAGCACTACCTAAACAAGGCTGCTTACTGGGTCCCACAGATGAGCTGCACACCATAATGTGAATACTCTCCACTTAGGGTATACAGCTTCCTCATGGAGGGAGCTCTGGGATGAAATATGGTCTCCACAACCCTGGCTGAGAGACCAGAGTCTACCAGCTTGCCCTCTCAGGGGCCAAACCCAAATTTTCCACAGCTCTGGATGGGGTGAAAAATCGCAACCCCACTTGAGACAAAAGGTCTCCATGTGGTTTCTTGCGGAGTGAACAAATCCACCTCTGCTGCCCGAAAACCATCCATATCTGCTCCACCATCTCTGGATGAAGCCTCCATTCTCTGGGCCTCAGCCCTTGCCTTGACTGGATATCTGCTCCCTGATTCAGACATCCCAGGATGTAAACTGCCCTCACCAAGAGACCACAGAAGAATCTGATGTGCCAGCTTACAAAGTAGCTGCGAACGCAGACCCCCCTGATAATTTATGTATGCAAACACTGATGTATTGTCTAACCGAACAAGAACATAATGGCCCCGAGATGGCACGGGGCCACCATCTTCAGGCAGTTTATGTGCCATGACAGATGATGGGCCTTCCACAGGTTTTGGGCATTTTGGCTCTTTTGGCCTTCTCTAATCACTCCCCAGTCCGTGAGAGATGCATCTGTTGTCAATGCTCACCAACAGTGAACACCTAGCTCAGGGCCCACAGACAAAAAACAAGGCGTTTTCCACATTACCAATGCTTGCACACACCTGTGTCACCCTGGTCATGTGAAATGGATTGCCACCACTGCAGGGTCTCATGTGCAGAAGGCTAGCAAGAATCACAGTGGATGCATCTGCGATGAGACCTAGCTTCTGAACTGCTTTACTTTGCTTTATAGAATTGAGCCATTATAAGGAGATTAAGATCATTTTTCTTACTTGCCCCCTCAAAGTCTTAACCCATCAAGCACATTTTAGGTGAGTTGGACAATAAACTGCACTTGTACATTCAAAATAAAGCCTTTGGCTTAAGTTCCAGAAGGCATGGGATAACACTTCTGATTACGTTTTTGAGGAAAGTGACACCAGAGAGATGTGTAATTTCCGCAAAAGGTGGACACATCGAGTATTAAAGATAAAAGTTGATACGACTCACTAATCTGATATTTGGTGTGCTCAGATCAACCAGTATTATAAAAAGAAATCATGTTTTAGAAGCAAAAAAGGTAACATTTTCAGATCTGTCATGTGTTCTAATAATTTTGTCCACCAAACCTCAGGAAACGAACAAATTTGTGCTATCTTTACTAAGTGACAACATATTTAAAGTTTATAAATATATATTCTTTCCAACCAACTATTAAAACTACATGTTGTGACACAAAAGTAGTAATATTTTAAACATTATGCTGGTTTTCCGCTTCATGGATTTTCAAAATGCATTCTGGGAAATTTGGCAGTCATAAGTCCACACAAGTAAGAACACATCCAGGGATTTTAACTGTACTTGGCTTGATGTAAACTTAGAATTAGAACAGTACTTGGGCAATGGCTGATGATTTTTCACAAGTCCATGAGAAAACAAGTGCGCACAAGCCAACCTGATCTCACGAATTTCCGTGGCATAGTCACAGAATTTTTTGCTCATTTTTCCGTGGCATTCTCACGGATCTCCGCATATTTTGGTGGTCCTGCCACGGACTTTCTTTTCCGTGGCATTCTCACGGATTGGTTACTCAACTGTTTTGTCCTATTTTCTTACCATTGTCACTTCGGTTTAGGGTTAGATTTACATAAAATGACATCCCAATCCAAACCCAACTCTAACCCCAACGCCAGGCGACAATTGATTAAAGTTAGGAAATATAAAAGAATACATCAGAAAAAATAGTATAAACCAATACTTACAGTGACATACTAACGCAAACACCAAATCTAACCCTAACCCGAAGCGACAATGGTTTGAAAAAAGGAAGAAGCGGTTGAGTAACCAATCCGTGAGAATGCCATGGAAAAGAAAGTCCGTGGCAGGGCCACGGAAATATGCGGAGATCCGTGAGAATGCCACGCAAAAATGAGCAAAAAATTCCGTTACTATGCCACGGAACTTTGTGAGATCATGTTGCAACACGACTTCATTCAACAATTTGGTCTCCTTCAATGTGTTGGAAAATGTGTTATTAACCACCCAGACAAATTTAAATGACCAAAAAATGGCAAAAACTGAGAACACATTTAAAGGCGGGGTGCATGATCTATGAAAGCCAATGGTGACATTTGAAATCACCTAAATAAACACGCCCCTACCCCAATAGAATCTGGACCTTCTTTTGATAGACCCGACCCACACATACACAACCCAGGCAAAAATGTAGGTTAGTAGACACGCCTCTTACTGCTGATTGGTCACAAGTGTGTTTTGGTACTTGGCCCGACTCCCTTTTCCAAAGCGTTTTTCAAAAATTGTGCACCCCGCCTTTAATATCTGACAAAGACTTAACCAAAAGTATGTTACAGACATTTCATAAAGATCCTAATAAATCATATCAACTTAATAGGAAAATGACTATCCAATGACCCCTTTAAATCAGAGATAAACTTACATAGAATTCACAGGGAAAAAAATGATTTCAAATTTTATGTTTTAAGTTAATTCTGCATGGGCCATATTACTTATTTGTCTAAAGTTTGACTTTTAACCATCAGTGTATTCAGTCAAAAAGAAATCTGGCCATCTGATACTGTCAATGCAGAATCATAAATGTCCAGAGTGACAGTAGTTATAATTTACTGCTAAATGTAGCAGCAGTGGTATAATTTTATCCCACACAGATGTTTTGTGGTGTAGTTGTGGTGCTATGTTATAAGAAATGATGATATTATGTTAGGGAAGTCAACCTATGAATAGCTTACTTACAGCCTATGAATAGCTTTTTGCACTATGATTTTTTTTAAAGTCAAAACTCTTCAGTGGACAGTTCTTAGGTTAGATTTTACATACTGTAAGTGTACAGCTCCTATGTTAGATTTGTTAGGCTCTTTACTGTCTACCAGCACAGTTGGTTATAATGCATTTAAGTTTTAAGTTGAATTCTTTATTTCACAAAAACCCTTTCCACATTGTCATTCATTTAGTGACAGAGTCAGGATGCACTGACTGGTGTCACACTCATCTGCTAGGTAGTAATACTAAGTTGCACACAACACTATGTGTGTGTGTGTGTGTGTTAAGCTTGCCCAGCTTATGTAACACCACATGAGTTGACCTACAGATAAACTTTAAACTGGCATCTGCCAAAAATAGCCTCATTAATATGGAGAATGACAGAAGGAGAGGCCAATGTTATAGGAAGGACTTGGGAAGTATAGATGGTGGGATTGTGCTGTCATTGATTGATGATAAGAGCTGTCACTGCTACACCCAGCTGAACCACTCTTTGGAAGTCACTTTACCACAGTGGGCACCTGAAATACACATACACACATACTGTACACACACAGGCTTTGTCTAAAAGCTGCAAAATAATGTAAGCATACACAGAAAATATAAATTAGGCTGAACCTTTTATAAAACTGTGAGATATTTTGTAATATCACTGAAATGAGTGGATGCCAATGAGCGGTTAGTGATTAAATGTGTTTGCGTGTAAATGTTGTTTCATTTCTCTTAAATATTCATTTTAATTTTAACATTGTATTAAAGATGCTATAGTATTTTCGGTAACACTTTACTTGTAGGGGTGTTCATAAGACTGACATGACATTTTTATAATCATGACATGACACGTGTCATGAACATGAAGGAGATTTTATGCACATTTATGACAACTGTTATTAAGTGTCATTTGTTTAATTATGTCATTTTTAATGCAAAGATGTCATTGTTTGAGATGTCTTTATTATGACAACTTGACATTACCAAGACAACATAACTGACCACTTTTTACCAGTGATACAAACTGAATTTGTCATTAAAATGTCATTAATTGATTATACTCTGTCATGTAGTTTTATAACAGCATCATGAATATTTTTCTTGACCTCAACTATAGTGGTACAAATATAATTTGTCATTAAAGTGTCATTTAGTGTAATAGTTTTATAACAACAATATTCTTCAGTTCATGTTTTTTAAGGTTCCTCCAGGTGTTTAAGAAATAAAAGCAATAATAATAATAATAATTTAAATTGATAAAATCATATTTATTGCATTTGGAGACCGATTCACTTAAAAATAATGAAAACACTACAATAATGGGTTAAGCCATGCAGTAATGGGTCCATATCACTGGAAAACAGTAAATTACATTAAATTAGTTAATTGAATTAATTAAATTGTTTTGTTCGTTTTTTTTCTTCTACGTCAGAAAATTTCAGAACCCGCTGAGTGTATTGTGCACATACATAAAGTTAAGTATAATATTGTTAATATATTGTATTTTGTTAAGGTATTTAAAATTATTTGACATAGTATTAACACTTTTAATGACAAGTTTAATTTGTACCACTGTAGTTGAGGTCAAGAAAAATATTCTTGATCCTGTTATAAAACTATTTTACAGAGTATTATCACTTAATGAGATTTAAATGACAGCGTAATGTAATGTTAACCCATAAAGCTACGTAGTTTCTTAAGTTTCATAATTTTTCTGCTATGTCATGTTTATGACAAATTTATGACAAGTTATGATGTATTGGTTTATGTCAAGTAGTCATAACAAAGACATCAATCAAGAAACCATGCAATTTCATTGAATACTCACTGTATAAAAATTACATAGTTAAACATTCTTACACATGTTTCTGTCTCCTCTCCACCTCATGCAGATAAATCTGATTCAAACTTCCATAAGAAGTCCACTGATGATGGGGACCTATACACCTCCCTTGTGTCCAGTCAAAGTTACGTCTCACAAGAAGACACCTACTTTTCTGGCAAACTTGACAGAGCTGAAGAAAAACATTCAACACATACAGAAGACTTCCTCCTTGGCTCCCATTCCCTCATGTTGACCTCCGACTCCGGCATCGAGATAACTTCCACTGGAGATCCAAATGATGGCACTCCCAAGATTCATGAGTCTGAAAAAGATTTTGACTCGTCTTACAATTACATGGACATCAGTCATAAGGAGGACTCATTTGGACCACAGCGCCCTCTGGGGGACTGGAATATGAGTGGCCTCTCAGAACCCACCCAGTTTACCAAATTGGAGAAGAGCCCATCACCTGTAGAAGTGGATGCGGATGAGCTCGGCTCTGCCGAAGTTTTGGATTCTCAGACCTACCCATATGTGGAGGAACCATCTGATGAAGAACTGTCTGACTACCAGCCATACCGCTCTCCGGGTACAGGTAGCGGTGCCAGCCCGGTAAAAATCACCTTGACTGAAACTCCTCCATCTATATCACCCATCACAGTCCAGCATAGCCCCACAGTTTCAGTTTCAGAGAAGGAGAGCATCCTGAGTCTGGGGCTTGAAGGAGTGCCCACCGTTACTCTTTCAGAACCTGAAGACGACAGCCCTGACTCATCTACACCTCCTCTCACAGGTAAACATAACCCACACAGAAGCACTTCAGTTTAATGGATCCACTACATCTGTTATACTCTTATGTAGGTGTGCTGCTTTTGTACAACTGGAAATATTAGTACTTGCAAAGCATACAAGACATTTACATTTACTGTTATGCGGTCATTATAAAGTAAGTTGTTTGAAAAGTAGTTGTTTGAGAGATATGGATTACATTTAAAAAAAATGGATCTATGTAAAAGCATTTATTGTGTTACAAATTACAAAGATATTTAGTGTTTTTTTTTTTAATTTTTGCAGTACTTACTATAGACACACAGCTTGAGCTCAATACCTCAAACTTAGATTTCTTATTACAGGGGCTGGTCATATAATTAGAATATCATAAAAAAAATATTTTTTTAGTAATTCCATTCAAAAAGTGAAACTTGTATATTATATTCATTCATTACACACATTAATTTTGATGATTATAACTGACAACTAAGGAAAATCCCAAATTCAGTATCTCAGAACATTGAATATTACTTAAGACCAATACAAAGAAAGGATTTTTAGAAATTTATGCCAACTGAAAAGTTTGAACATGAAAATTATGAGCATGTACAGCACTCAATACTTAGTTGGGGCTCATTTTGCCTGAATTACTGCAGCAATGCGGCATGGCATGGAGTCGATCCGTCTGTGGCACTGCTCAGGTGTTATGAGAGCCCAGGTTGCTCTGATAGTGGCCTTCAGCTCTTCTGCATTGTCGCGTCTGGCATATCGCATTTTCCTCTTAAAAATACCCCATAGATTTTCTATGGGGTTAAGGTCAGGCGGGTTTGCTGGCCAATTAAGAACAGGGACACCATGGTCCTTAAACCAGGTACTGGTAGCTTTGGCACTGTGTGCAGGTGCCAAGTCCTGTTGGAAAATAAAATCTGCATCTCCATAAAGTTGGTTAGCAGCATGAAGCAAGTGCTCTTAAACTTTCTGGTACCATCAAACCATCACTGACTGTGGAAACTTTACACTGGACCTCAAGCAATGTAGATTGTGTGCCTCTCCTCTCTTCCTTCAGATTCTGGGACCCTGATTTCCAAAGGAAATGAAAAATTTACTTTCATCAGAGAACATAACTTTGGACCACAGAAGCAAGACGCTTCTGACACTGTCTGTTGTTCAAGAGTGGCTTGACACAAAGAATGCAACAGCTGAAACGTATGTCTTGCATACGTTTGTGCGTAGTGGTTCTTGAAACTCCAGCTGCAGTCCACTCTTTTTAAATCTTCCCGCACATTTTTGAATGGGTTTTGTTTGACAATCCTCTCCAGGATGCGGTTATCCCTATTGCTTGTACACCTTTTTCTACCACATCCTTTCCTTCCCTTCACCTCTCTATTAATGTGCTTAGACACAGAGCTTTGTGAACAGCCAGCCTCTTTTGCAATGACCTTTTGTGTCTTGCCCTTTTTGTGCAAGGTGTCAATGATCGTCTTTTGGACAACTGTCAAGTCAGCAGTCTTCCCCATGATTGTGTAGCCTACAGAACTAGACTGAGAGACCATTTAAAGGCCTTTGCAGGTGTTTTGAGTTAATCAACTGACAAGAGTGTGGCACCAAGTGTCTCCAAATTTAACCTTTTCACAATATTCAAATTTTCTGAGATACTTAATTTGGGATTTTCCTTAGTTGTCAGTTATAATCATCAAAATGAAAAGAAATAAACATTTGAAATATAACAGTCTGTGTGTAATGAATGAATATAATAAACAAGTTTCACTTTTTGAATGGAATTAGTGAAATAAATCAACTTTTTGATAATATTCTAATGATATGACAAGCACCTGTATGTTGCATTGTGCATTGTTGGCTGCTGAAAATGTAACTTTGCCATCCAGGACAAAACTAAATGTTAAAATGATTAAACATTAAGCAGTTTGGATGGAGTTTGAAACATCATAATAGTTTGGGAAGATTTGACACGGAAATGATCTTAAAATAGTATTTAGATGTTACTCAACATACACATGCTCACACTGTAGATTGGCATAGCAGATAGTCATAATACACCTTGCCTTTTGCAAAAATCTCTCTCTTACCCAATCCTTACCTTTCTCTCTCCCTCGTATGTCTGTATTTTTTAGAAGAATCTGACTCTCCATCTGATCCAAACATTCAGGCTGTTGAATTTGAAATAATAAGCTCCACACAGGACAAAACTCAGATGTCACCCAGCTTGCCATCTCAGCCCGCTTTCAAGCAGGACAGATCCCCAACAGAGGGGAAGATCTCCCCCTCACAACCCTCCAGCTCCCCCATCTTCGCTCCTCTGACTCCTGATGTGGAGGGTAGCAGTGCAGAATCTGGTGACTCTGATGTTGAGTACGTGCCTGAAGAGCCTCTTCCACAAGCTCTTAGTTCTGACTACATGAGCTTCAGTAGGAAGCCAGACATCATTACGGCATCTACCATACCTTCCATCCCATCTTCTGCTCCTGCATTTGCCTCTGGCTCTGCTATGCAGTACAGCATCTTAAGGGAGGAACGTGAGGCAGAACTGGACAGCGAATTGGCTCTGGAGTCCTGTGGAGAAGAAAGTCCCAAGAAATTAAGTCATGATTCTGCAAAGGGAAACTTGCAGCAGGTCAAAAAACCCACAACCCCTCCTTCTGCAAACACAGCACCCCTTGTGACTCCCACACCTCCTCAGGCTGCTCCAGCCCAAACTGTTACTCCTAAAGATAAAACACCCAGTACCGAGGCGAAGCCCAAGCCTGGCAGCACAACCCCCGACTCCAATCCGGGCCTGCCAGATTTGAAGGTGGAGCATCCTCCTGCGGAGGTGCCCAGAGGAGAGAGAAGACGCTCCAGTCAAGGCCACAGAGGCTCTGATACACAGACCACACCGGCCACCGTCTTCCAGGGTATAACCAAGGAGAAAGGTAAATGTATTTACTAATAGAGTTATATTAAAGCAACACTATGTAGTTTTTTTCCTTTAAATAATGTCTCTAAAATTATGTCAGTGATAGAACAACTTTTAACTGGACAAATTGTACTGTTGCTGCAACCTGAGCAGCCTCCTAGCTGCTACAAGCACACTCTGAAAGTGGAGGTGGAGGGTAGAGCACACAGCCCCGCCCCTCCCCCTGCCTGCAGAAGAGTGTCTGATACCAGGCACTGTTGCGCTTTTCAACCACATGGGGGAGCCGTAAGTAATTTTTACATGGAAACTACATAGGGCCCTATTTTAACGATCTAAGCGCATTGTCTAAAGCGCACAGCGCAACGTCTAAATGGGTGTGTCCGAATCCACTTTTGCTATTTTAACGACGGGAAAAATGGTTTGTGCGCGAGCGCATGGTCGAAAAGGGTTGGTCCTATTGTAATGGGAGTATTTTGGGCATAACGTGCAGTAAACCAATGAGAGTCTGAGCTCTCATCCCCTTTAAAAGCAAGTTGCGCTGGCGCTATGTCTAATCCCTATTTAGATGACGGACTTTGTAAACTGAAAAACTAAGCGGAGGAAGAAGATCCCCAGTTTAAGATTAATGTTAAATAATTGTGTTGTTTTACACTTGTATTGAAATTGTTATTTTTTTATTAAAACCTTTAAAACCCGTTTTCTTTTAGTCATGGAAGTAAAAAGCAGGCTTGTAATTGCTTTAAATGTATGACTATCCAATATCATCAAAACATAATTTACAAGTATGCAAGATAAGGTTTGTACTCTATCTCCTGTTTGTTACAAATAAAGTATTTTTAAAGAAATTACAAACGGCTCTCCTCACGTTTCAGCACTTTGGACAGCGGTTTTTTTAGCAAAGAGTTTTTTTTAAGAATTACTTAAAAATTTTTCTCATCTCGCCATATCCACAGGTATATCATATACAATAAATCCGTCGGGTAGGATTAAAAAAAAAACATTTAAAAACAGACGCATTTGTTTTAAGCAAAGCATTTATTTACTTACCAGGCTGCAGGTGAAGCAGCTCTTTGCGCCTTCTAACGTCTCATAATTAGTCCTCATATGTCCAAGAGACTCAAATAATAATCTCTTACATTCAATCCTTTAATCTTTCATATTTAAAAGCATTTTTGTGCTGCTGCGCATTCATGTACTTTGTGATAAGCAAACCCGCGTTGTCCTCCCGTTTATAGGCGCATATTACTAATGCGCTCTTTAAATAACAAAAAACATATTGCGCCATTGACTTTAGACTTTAGACCAGGTTTTTGTTGGTCAATGGCGTAGTCTATTTTAGTTGCCTCAAAATAGCAACGCGCCAACAATGCGCCTGAACACACCTCGTTTTTCAGACCAGAACGCCCATGGGCGCAAAGGGGGCGCAAATGCATTTGCTATTTAAACAACGCGGCGCTAAACGTGAAAATTAGGGTGGAAACTAGCGAAAGACACTTGCGTCGCGCATTGCGCTGCATTGCGCCAGGTGTAAGATAGAGCCCATTGTGTTGCTTTAAGAGTTATATATTAAGAGTTTAAACAACAACATCATTAATCCAAACAATAAAAAAGACGATAGAAACTAACATTTTTACACTCATTTAAGCATTTATGTAAAATAACCGGGTCGTAGCAAAACCGTAAGTGCAGCATAAGTCGCTTGCTAACATGACTCTCTGACAATGACATCATTCATCATTAATCCAAGCAATATAAAAGACGATAGAAACTAACAATTTTACACTCATTTATGTAAACTAACTGGGTTATATCAAAACCGTAAGTGAGCATGCGTTAGCCACTTGCTAACGTGACTCTCTGAGTCTGACAGTATATTAAGAGTTTAAACAACAACATCATTAATCCAAGCAATAAAAAAGACGCTAGAAACTAACAATTTTATACTCATTTAAGCAATTATGTAAACTAACCGGGTCATAGCAAAACCGTAAGTGCAGCATAAGCCGCTTGCTAATGTGACTCTGACTGTAGGAGCCAAATCGAGCTTTGTGTTAATTTTATATTTCTTTCTTGTCAGTAGTAGTAAGTGACTATTATGTGGCCATTGGACTGTCTACTCCACCTAGAGGACTGTTGGGAGGTTGAAGGTGAAGCCCAAAGGGAAAGGTCTTAAGAACAGGAAGTCACAGCAACTGGGTGTGGCTGAAAGGGCAAACAGTCTTTTGACCGTGTGGTGGTGTGCCATATAAGAGACTGCTTTAGTTTAATTGTTTTTCTTATTTTACTTCAAGTTTTCTGTAACATTATAACATTCTATCAACATCAATAAATGCTCATTGTACAAATTGGATCAACTTCTATCACTCATCTACTTAACTGCACGCGTCAAGACATATCCAACTCAGCCACAAGTATTAGCAATTCAGGGAGCAAAGGAACGACCAGAAAAGGCTAATACAATTTAGTCAAAAGACTGCTCTGGATGGATATACTTGGATCAAAGGAATATAAACCAGATACGGAAGTCTAGGAAGTGCATGTGCCATCTTGGATTGTTTGAAGGCCGAAGCCAATCCAAGCGAATCCTAAAGAATCGGTATGTGAAACAAAGAACTTTTTAAACAACTTTGCTCTGTGTATTTATAAGAATTCATTTTGATGAATATTGAGTTATATTTTTGGAAGAAAAGGGACTTTTGAGTTTGTCACATGGAACAAAGAGCCTCAATGAATATGGATGTCATTAACTCTGATGTTGCACCTGTTGAGGAAGAAAAGCAGGAAGAATTGTTAGAAAAGTTAGAAAAGAAGAAGAAAGAAGCAAGAAATGCTAGAAGGAATAAGTGTGCTGCATTGACTCGTAAAATGAACAAAACAACTGAGCTTATGTTTGATCAAGTTAATCTGGAGAAAGTAAAGGAGAGTGTTCAGAAATACAATGAAATGTTAGAAGAATTAAATGACCTGCACAAAAGTTACCAACAACTATTGTCAAAAGAAGAGTGTGTTGAAGACACAGAACAATGGTATGAGCCGAAGTTGATAAACATCAATGAATTTAAGATTAAGGCTGACGAGTGGATCCACTCCTGTCCTGGTCAACCACTGCCAGAAAGGGGAGATGAAATTAGTCCTAAAGACAGTATATCTTTAGTAAGTTCACATAGGAGTTCATATGCAAGCTCACCATCAGCTCGTTTGGTGGCACACGCTGAAAAGGCAGCGCTTTTAGCTAAGGCTGCTGCTTTAAAAGAAAGGCATGCTTTGGAAGAAAAAGAAGAGCGCTTAGCTAAGGAAAGAGAGGAAATAAGAAGGCAAAAGGAGACTCTGAACTTCGCAGCTGAGTTGTCTGCTGCAAATGCAAAGCTTGCAGTGTTGGATGGCGCGGAAGAACAAGTTTATTCCACCCCAGTCGATGGCATGAACTCATACTTTCAGGAGAGGAACTTGGAACTCGCCAACATGGAAACTTTGCAAACAGAGGTTCCAGCAACCAATGTGTATGAACATAGGAGTGTGCGCCCAAAGGACAGGGCACAGCATCAACAGCTGCCATTGTATGGACTATCACAATCTCTGCATGAAGAAGGTATAGTTAGAGAGGGTGGTAGGGTAGTTGTGAAATCCCATGATCAATCTGACAGAGTGGAACTCAGTGCAGAATATAAACAGCTGGCGGAAGATGTTTTTGTTCAATCACATGCAGACAGAGCAGATTCTGTGTTATCAGAACAGGAACTTGTGCAGCGCAGACCATTAGAGGACAGTGTAGTTTCCAATAGTCTCGTTGCTGTCTTAAACAGACAAAATGAAATTACATCTATGCTTCTCAAACAACAGCAATTGTCATTATTGCCACCTAAAGGTGTTATAATATTTGATGGGGACATTTTACAGTTTAGATCATTTATGACGTCTTTTGAACACAACATTGAGATGAAAACAGACAGTGGACAAGATAGGTTGTTTTACCTTGAGCAATTTACTAGAGGGCAAGCTAGAGACCTAGTAAGAAGTTGCCAGCATATGGATGGAGATCAGGGTTATCTCAGGGCAAAGCGCTTGTTGCTTGAACATTTTGGCAATGAGTACAAAATTTCCACCGCCTATATTGAAAAGGTTCTCAAATGGCCAAATATAAAACCTGAAGATCCTAAAGCCTTAAATGAGTATTTCTTGTACCTCAAAGGATGTTGTAATGCCATGGCAAAGATGAACTACATGGAGGAATTGAACGTAGCCTCTACCTTGAAAGCCATTGTTATGAAATTACCCTACAAGCTGCGGGATAGATGGCGGAGCAAGGCTCAAGAGAAACTTGAAGACAACAGCAGGATTACATTTACAGACCTTGTACAGTTCATTGAGAAACAGGCCAAGATATGTTCTAACCCAATATTTGGAGATATACAAGAAACTGTTGCAAGCAGGAATAAAAGGCCCAATGTAAGTAAGACCCTTTTTAGACCCAAGTCTACCTATGCAACTAATGTAACAACACTGAGCACTCCAGCTGCTCCAAGCATGAACAGTGATGTAAAAACTCCATGCCTCTGCTGTAATGGTGCTCATTGTTTAGAGAACTGCTCCCACTTCAAGAAGAAAACACATAGGGATAAGTTAAACCTTTTAAAGGAAAAAGGACTCTGCTTTGGTTGTTTGTGTAAAGGGCACATGAGCAAGGACTGCAAAGACCGTCTTACATGTAACATCTGCAAACAAACACATCCCAATGTGCTTCACATCAACTTTGAGACTAAAGGTCATGCCTCAAAGTCAGCAGAGCAGTCACAGAAATGCATCAGCAAAGTGTCATCAAATGCTTGTGGACATACAGGGGCCGGAAACAGTAAATGTGCACTGTTAATCCTTCCTGTGCAAGTTAAGTCTGTTAAAGGTAACAAAATTAGTCAAACTTATGCTCTTCTTGATCCTGGCAGTTCGGCAACATTCTGCACAGAGAGGCTGGCGCAGAAGTTGTGTCTAGAGGGGAAACACACGACCGTACTGCTGAGAACAATGGCACAGGAGAAACCCATAAAAAGTGTGTTAGTATCAGGCTTAGAAGTCAGTGAACTTAATGGCAAGACATTCATTGCTTTACCTGATGTCTACACACAGAAATTTATGCCTGTAACAAAAGAGAACATCCCAAAACAAGAAGATTTAAAACAATGGCCTTACCTTAGTGAAGTACAGTTACCTCACATAGACTGTGACATTGACTTGCTCATAGGAATGAATGCAGCAAATGTTATGGAACCTTGGCAGGTAATAAACTCACAAGAAGATGGACCTTATGTTGTAAGAACGTTGCTAGGTTGGGTAATCAATGGTCCATTGGGAGGTAGCAGCAAAGATGTGGAAGTGTCCACAGTGACTGCAAACAGGATCTCGTTGGTCAACCTGCAAGAATTGTTGGTGAGTCAATACAACACAGACTTCAGTGAGAAAGCCTATGAAGAAAAAAGTGAAATGTCAGTGAATGACAAGAAATTCCTGAACATTGTCAATGAATCTGTTAAAATGAAAGCGGGTCACTACTGCATTAACCTACCTTTTAAAGCAGATAAAATCACAATGCCCAACAACCGCATTGTTGCAGAACAGCGCCTGTTGAATCTGAAAAAGAAGTTCAAAAGAGACCCGAACTATCAAAAGGAGTATACAGAGTTCCTCAGTGATGTAATTTACAAGGGCTATGCTGAAAAGGTTCCCTCTGCACAACTGAACAGGACTGATGGAAGGGTTTGGTATATCCCTCATCATGGGGTATATCACCCAAAAAAGAAGACCATTAGAGTAGTGTTTGATTGTGGTGCAACTTTTCAGGGGACATCCCTTAACTCTGAATTACTCCAAGGCCCAAATTTGACAAACACCCTGATTGGAGTACTGACACGTTTCCGAGAAGAACCAGTAGCGCTGATGGCAGACATACAGGCCATGTTCCACCAGGTCAAGGTGACTGAAAGTGACACAGACTTTCTGCGCTTCTTATGGTGGCCTCAAGGAAATGTGGATGATGCTCCAGTAGAATATCGCATGACTGTTCATTTGTTTGGTGCAGTCTCTTCACCAAGCATAGCCAACTTTGCTCTCAGAAAGACCGCACAGGACAATACAAGCAACTTCCCTCGTGAGGTAATAAACACAATCATGGAGCACTTTTATGTAGACGATTGTTTGAAGTCAATGCCCACAGAACAAAAAGCAATGGAACTAATATCAAACATAACGGAGGTCTGTCAAAGAGGAGGCTTCTATTTGTCAAAGTGGATAAGCAACAGTAGAGCTGTGCTTGGGGCTGTTCCACAAGAAGACCTAGCTAAAGAGGTAAAGGACTTGGATTTGAGCAAAGATCAATTGCCCATGGAGCGAGCCTTGGGACTTCAATGGTGTGTCCAAAGTGACTCCTTCAAGTTCAACATCACCATCAGTGAGCGTGCACTTACCAGAAGGGGCATTCTATCAATGGTAAGCTCTATATATGATCCATTAGGCTTTTTATCTCCACTTACTTTGCCAGCTAAACTGTTATTGCAAACATTGTGCCGACAAGACCTTGGATGGGACATGACCATTCCCAGCACACTTTCTGACCAGTGGACCAAGTGGATCAGCAGTCTTTCACAACTCACAGACTTTAAAGTTCCACGTTGTTTTAAGCCAAGTGATTTTGGTGAGTCAGTGCATAACCAGATTCACCACTTCTCTGATGCTAGCGAGCTAGGCTATGGAACAGTCAGCTATCTCAGAATGACAAATGCGGAAGGAAAGGTCTGTGTAGCATTCTTGATTGGCAAGGCAAGAGTAGCTCCTTTAAAACGGCAGACCATCCCAAGGCTGGAGTTAGCAGCTGCAGCTTTATCAGTCAAAGTGGATAAAATGTTGAAAGAAGAATTGCTGCCAGTTACAGATAGGTCAGTGTTTTGGACTGACAGCACAGCTGTTTTAAAGTACATCTCAAATGACCACACACGTTTTCATACTTATGTGGCAAATAGGACCTCTAGAATTAGGGAGGCTACACAAGTCTTTCAATGGAGATATATTGACACAAAGAGAAACCCTGCTGATGACTGCTCTAGAGGTGTGAGTGCAGAAAGGTTCATTAGGAACCCAAGATGGATCTCTGGACCAGAGTTTCTTTGGTCATTAGAAGAGGACTGGCCAAATGAATCTGTGAACAATGTTGAACTTTGTGAAGATGATCCAGAGGTGAGGAAATCTGCAATAGTGAATGCAATCATTCAGACATGTGAGGAAAAGCCCACAGACAAGTTGCTCAATCATTTTTCAGACTGGCTGAAGTTGAGAGTAGCTGTTGCATGGATCCTCAAAGTTAAAGAAGCATTAAAATGTCTTGTGCAAAAAAGAAACGACTCAAAGAAAGATTGTAAGAAAACTCAAAGGGTAACCAGAAGGACAATAGGGCATGTCAAAGATGACATAAAGGAAGCAATAACAGTTGATGATCTGATAATGGCAGAAAAGGCTATTCTCTCCTATGTACAGAGACAAAGTTTCCCTGAAGAGATCAACATGTTGCAAGAGGGCGCTTCCAATGTGAAAAAGAACAGTAGCATATACAGATTGGCTCCAGTGCTGGACAATGGAATCCTTAGAGTGGGTGGTCGCCTCAGAAGAACAGCAATGCCTGAGGAAAGAAAACACCCTGCCATTTTGGCCAAAAACCACCACGTCTCCACTCTGATCCTACGCCACTTCCATGTTCAAACTGGACACGGAGGAAGGAACCACATGCTATCTCAGGTACGAAAAACATACTGGATAACAAAAGGTAACTCTGCTGCAAGAAAGGTTCTCTCTCACTGTGTGACTTGCAGAAAGCACAGAGGTAAAGCCGGCGAACAAAAGATGGCTGACCTGCCAAGTGAAAGACTAGTTACAGACTTACCACCATTCTCCAACGTTGGCCTTGACTACTTCGGTCCTGTTGAAGTAAAAAGGGGAAGGAGCACAATGAAGAGATATGGTGTCATTTTTACCTGCATGACCAGCCGAGCAGTGCATCTAGAGGTAGCCTGTTCTTTAAGTACAGACTCATGCATCAATGCCATCAGAAGGTTTCTGTGTCGAAGAGGACAGCCACAACACCTAAGGTCAGATAATGGCACTAACCTTGTAGGTGCAGAAAGAGAACTACGAGAAGCACTCAGAACTTTAGATCAGAGAAAGATCCACCAAACTCTGATGAAGGATGGAATTCAGTGGAGCTTTAACCCCCCTACAGCCTCTCACCATGGTGGGTTCTGGGAACGCCTCATCAGAATGGTAAGGCATGTCTTATATTCAGTCTTAAAACAACAAACATTAGACGATGAAGGACTACACACTGTTTTCTGTGAAGTTGAGGCCATTCTTAACAGCCGTCCCATTACAAAAGTGTCTGGTGACTCACAAGATCTTGAGGCCCTCACACCGAATCATATTCTGTTGCTGAGAACTAAACCAATTCTGCCCCCTGGAGTCTTTTCAAGGTCGGATATATACCACAGAAGACGCTGGAGACAGGTCCAGTATATAGCTGAGCTGTTCTGGAAGAGGTGGCTTCTGGAATATCTCCCTCTCCTACAAGAACGACAAAAATGGTCAAGAGCAAGAAGAAACTTCATCCCAGGGGACATTGTCTTGATCGCAGACAATACCGCTCCTCGCAGTTCGTGGCTACTGGGAAGAATTGTTGAGGCCAAACCTGATGCCAGAGGTCATGTCCGAGTTGTGAAGCTGAAAACAAAGACAAGTGTATTGGAAAGGCCAGTGTCCAAAATCTGCTTGCTGTTAGAGGGTGACGAAGGTTCTCTAAAGAAGTCCTGAATATTCAAGAACATTGAAGATAAGTTGACTCTTTAAATTTTGAGTTTCATTTTGAATTTTACTATAAGATTTAAATAAATGGAATATATGTTTTGGAAAAGTTAAGCTGCAAGTATATATGGCTCCTTTATTAATTTAAAAAAAATAATTGTTTTGCCTCTACAGAAACAATTAGGGGCCGGAATGTAGGAGCCAAATCGAGCTTTGTGTTAATTTTATATTTCTTTCTTGTCAGTAGTAGTAAGTGACTATTATGTGGCCATTGGACTGTCTACTCCACCTAGAGGACTGTTGGGAGGTTGAAGGTGAAGCCCAAAGGGAAAGGTCTTAAGAACAGGAAGTCACAGCAACTGGGTGTGGCTGAAAGGGCAAACAGTCTTTTGACCGTGTGGTGGTGTGCCATATAAGAGACTGCTTTAGTTTAATTGTTTTTCTTATTTTACTTCAAGTTTTCTGTAACATTATAACATTCTATCAACAACAATAAATGCTCATTGTACAAATTGGATCAACCTCTATCACTCATCTACTTAACTGCACGCGTCAAGACATATCCAACTCAGCCACAAGTATTAGCAATTCAGGGAGCAAAGGAACGACCAGAAAAGGCTAATACACTGACAGTATATAGAGTTCAAACAACGATACCATTCATCATTAATCCAAGAAATATAAAAGGCGATAGAAACTAACAGTTTTAAGCATTTATGTAAACATGTGATGATCTCCACATAGTTCCCAATATTGTAATGTATTTTAAGTCTTTCTTGATATTGCACAATATTTTGCTACTTTAAAGGGAAACCAGGCAAGTCTGCGTAATATTTCTCTTCGAGCTCCCCCTAGTGTCTGAAAGTAAATGCTTTCAAACACACTGTCGTAAAAACGAACTGTTGTCCCTCCCCCCTCGGAACCAAGTTTATCAGCTTATTTCCAATCCAGTTAGGTTTCCCTTCCGTCAAGGGTTTTCGATGCTTCTTCCCCGGCTCTGCCATTTGCAACAATCGCTAGCCGTGTTTAGGTCGCCTGCCTCTGTGTTGTTTGTCCTAAAGTGATACTGCTTCTCGCGATATCTGAGACTTTGCGAGACTGAAGGACACCGGGTCGGATACAGCGAAGTTGCAAGTGGGGTATTCTTCCTACAGACGGTAGGGGCGGGCGAGAGAGACTTCATTCGTCCGGTAATGAGTCATTTAACCATATACCGACTTACGAAGACGATTTATTAACATAAAAATGCTGCCCTGTGTCCCTTTAATGAGTTCTTATACAACTTAAAGTGATAAAAGCTTCTGGTAAATTTCCTAACGGCTTTATCATGTGTGATGAAAGTTGGCTTTTTTTCAGGAGACCATAAGATAGCCATAAGATATCAAGATTGGGTCATGTGGATTTTTTCCTATAAAAACTTGCATGCACTGAACAATAACCATTTCATTGCGATTAACGTGAAAATACTGAACCTGAACATAAGACTCTAATTAAAGGGACATTCCAATTTTTTTGAAAATATGCTCATTTTTCAGCTCCCCTAGTGTTAAACATTTGATTTTTACCGTTTTGGAGTCCATTCAGCTGATCTCCGGGTCGTGCGGTACCACTTTTTTTGGCATAATCCATCGAATCTGATTAGACCGTGAGCATCGCGCTAAAAAATAACCAAAGAGTGTCAATATCTTTCCTATTTACACTTGACTCTTCTTTAGTTACATCGTGTACTAAGACCGACAGAAAATTAAAAGTTGCAAGGCGTAGTGATATTACGCAGCACCTGAAAATAACCCCTGCCATTGAATGTAACCAACTATTTTCGTGTCAGTCTTGGTACACAATGTAACTACAGAAGAGTCAAGTTTAAATAGGAAAAATATCAAAACTCTTTGGTTATTTTTTAGCGCGATGCTGGTGGTCTAATCAGATTCAATGGATTATGCTAAGCTATGCTAAAAGTGCTAGCGCCAGACCTGGAGATCAGCTAAATGGATTTCAAAACGTTAAGAATCAAATGTTTAACTCTAGAAGAGCTGGAAAATGAGCATATTTTCAAAAAAGTGGGATGTCCCTTTAAAAAAAATGCTAATTTACAAGAAAACATGTCAGATGCACTTAGAGGGTTTTGCATCTGAACTCTTCATTTGTGTAGAAAATTTTTATTGTAATAGGTATAAAATAAAATATGTTCAGTATGTGATATCTATAAACCATATTCCAACTTAATTTAACTTTACCTTAATAAAATCAACACAACCAGTGTTATGATCATTTATCAGACAATAAACATATAAGGTTTTTGTAAGGCATTATGCATGCATTAAGAATACCAAGCCTTCATAGAAAGTCTTACCAACTTCAGTATACTTCTCTTAAAGCCCGAACTCTGTAATACTCTAAAGTTAAAATAAAAACTGAGTCACGTTTAATGGCTTATCCCAGTTAGGAAACTCCCATTGGCTTTAATAACAGGAAAAACACATTTCAATGCCAGAGTCCCTTGACAATCAGTTACAACACTGGGCATGCACAGGCCAACTCATATCATGTGTTGATATTTAATATCTCCTGAGTAATATATGAATGCAGGCTAATTTAATCTGACAACTTATGGTTATTTCAAGTAGTTCTGTTCTAGCACACTGAGTCTGTACTCACATGGGGTTTTAATAAGACTGAAGAATGGAGAGAATGATGTATAAGTGAAGTTAGTATGAGGACAAAAGATACTCAAAGTACTGTGACTCTAAAAAAACTGGGCCCAGATTTCTTAGAGGCATTTCCTGCTCTGCTGATATGATGTTTCCAATCATCCTTAAACCTACATCACCAGACCTTCAGACCAAGATCATGCACATGAAAATATTTTAGCCGTCTGTATTTATTAATAATCCATTATAAGCCTGTATGTGACCCTGGAACACAAAACCAGTAAATTTTTTGAAATTAAGATTTATACATCATTTGAAAGCTGAATAAATAAGTAAATATTTGGCTGAGATACAACTATGTGAAAATATTATAAAAAAAAGATTGAGAAAATCCCCTTTAAAGTTGTCCAAATGAAGCCCTTGGGAACACATGTTACTAATGATAAATATTTTTATATAATTACAGTATGAAATTGACTAAATATCTTCATGGAACTTGATCTTTAGTTAATATTATAATGATTTTTGTCATAAAAAGATATTTTAGACCTTTGCAATGTTTCTACAAATATAACCTACACTGTAAAAATACTTTGCTGCCTTAAAATTTTTTGTTGAATCAACTCGGATTTACAAGTCATTTTAACTTACTATTGTTTATCTTGACTAGGGATGAGTTGCTATAACTACATGTGAGTTGTTTTAACTTATAAAATTAAGTTGACTTTTCTCAACTATATTTTATAAGTTGTAACAACTCATCTCTGAGTCTGTTGACATGACTTGTAAATCTAAGTTGATTTAACAAAAAATTTTAAGGCAGCAAATAATTTTTTACAGTGTATAGCGAATTATTACTTTTTGTGTTCCAGGGTTTTGTCTGCAGACCCAGTAAAAATAGATTGTGTGAAATAAATACTGTAGGAAAGATCTTGCTTACCCGCAAAAGTCTGTGCAGTAAAACCTGGCTGTTTATGAATAGCATTCTGCCTGGTGATGGGTAACTATCCCACTGGAGAGTGAGGGATACTATATATAAACAGTAAATATGTCAAACTTGGCTGTGGTATTTGATCTAATCTTTTGCCATATTTTTTGCTTATTAGTTTTATCCAAATGATATATAGACGGTTTCAGCAGTAACAACATAAACAAGCGGCTTTCGTGGTCATCACGTAACTTCCGGTAAACTCTGCGAAAAGAATAAATAACAACAAAGTCCATTTAAAGTAGTTTATTTAAAAAAGCAAAATAAACAACATGTAGATTACATAGGAACCTAAAGCATTTGTTATTTTCGACGAGGTATATGTTTAAGAATTCAGTTTCAGTAACTAGTCAGACCATTAAACAAACAAAAACCGGAAGTGAAGTTCAGACCAGACGCTATCTTAAATCCTCTGTAAGCATTATAATACCTTATTACACGGCTCTCTGGAATGCTTGATTCTGATTTGTCATTTGAGACATTTGCAGGTTCGTTCTTTTCAAATAATAACCGCTCCAAAGTAATAACGCATAGCTGGTACTACTCGTATGTTTAAAATCCCTCCGCGCCAACAAAGATTACCGTTTGGCGCTATCTTGTGACAAACAATGGACAAACACAATTAACAATGGAAAATGAAATATATATTTTTTTTATATATTAAATAAAATGAAATTATATATATATTCATATGTAGATGTTATAAATTACCTTCTAACGTACATTCCTTTGAATGTTAGTCACGTGGTACTATATCGTTTCGCGAAAGGATAAAAATGTTAATTTAAAACAAATATGCCAGCAAAATGTTTCAAATTCATATTCATGTCCATTTTTTCCTTATGTGGCAAGAAGCCGTGTAATAAGCGGGATAATGTACAGGCAGCCTGTACTTATCGCAAAATAAGCCCCTTCAGTGTGATACAAGTCTGATCACACTGTCGAGGCTTATTTCGCAATTACTACCGGCTGCCTGTACATTATCCCTTACATATGGCATAAAATAATTTGTAAAGAGCATATTTCTACCTAAACAGTCAGTATGGAAATTTTTAAATTGTAGTTTTTTAATATAGAATTTTTACCTTAGTGAAAACTATATATACTGTAAGGTGTTTTTTTACAGCATACATCTTTTAATTCTGAATAATTCAGATTATTAAAACACCTCCAAAAAGTACTTTTATCTTAAAAAGTATATTTTTACATGTAAACATAAAGGTTAACACTTCAAAGGAGCAAATATTGCACTGCTAAACATGCATTCCTACTGAAGAAAACTAATTGTTTGCCAGTGGACAGCATGACAAATTGTGTCATTTCTGGTAGCAGTATTACTGTAAGTCTTGTCCTCCAGAGGGGATGCAAATTTGTTGGATCCAAATATAGGATTAAATTACTCTTACACTCTAAAAAATGTTAGGTGGTTTTAACCGTTGGCTGGTTTAATACTGGACAGAACACCCTTTTTTTTTATTTCCCTATGCTGGGTGGTTATAACCCAAATGCTGGGTTAAAAGCCAATGGTTTGAACCAACTCAGCATTTTTGTAGTGTACTGCATTTGTTTGTGTATGGGATGTCTGATATGCACACAAAGCAGTTATCATCTTTTAATAATGCATTAGCGTTGTGGGCTGAGTTCACTGATTCAGGTCAATTTCACTCTTCTACATTTTTCTTTGTGACCATCAAGTGCTGCCATCTTTTGTTTATGTACATGCACTGCAGTGGGAGGAAAATCAATTGCAAGCTCTATTCGTGAGATAAAAGACATTGATTTTTTTATTTAGAATTAGATTGTCATTAGGTACAAATGTAATTTATCAACATAAGTCATGTTACACTGTGTTTTCATCATACCAAACAGAATGACATAAATATTAATATTTGTTTTTAATCATTTATTGTGATATTTATTTATTATATTCCTTAAACACCAGTAAAAACAGACCAGCTATGTTGTCATCTGTAGTTAAACTCCATTTTGTTCGTGTGTATCTGCGAATGTGTTCGACCGCGCAACCCCTCTTCCCCCTCCTCTCTTGAACTCAGTGTTTCACAGAAACCTCTAGAAATGCTAGGATGGCTGATGTATAAACATTGAGGGTGGATGTCATTGCTTTAGTCTTTCAACAGAGGTCTCCATTAACCACGAGTACAGTCTCTGCATCTCAGATCGTTGCTTCACATAAGAGCGGTTATAATGCATTATGGTTTAAAATATAAAAATATGCATTTCTCTGTTGGTCTATGTTGACATTTAAGAGAAACGTTCAATATTCTAGTAAGCATTACAGACGCAGTAGTGTTGTTAAAATCATAACAATCTATATAATAAAAAGACTATTAAATAATAGTTAAAAATGAAATTGCAATAACAGTTAAGATGCACTTATACTGTGGTGTCTAAATCCACTGTTAGATCCTTTAGTGCTTGTTATTTGGAGGTTAGGGTTTGCAAGGAATGAGTAAAACTGAGTCATGTTTACTGCTGTGCAGTTAGAAAGAGATGGATGTAATCATAGCTGGCACTAACTGAATTAATTCAATTATACTACCACATTTCACCTGGGGTTTAATATGCTTTGATGTCTTTATCCACAGACATACACAGTTTGTAGAGCTCAGCCAGTATTTGACGGTTTACATGGAGGATTTTCTTTGCTAATCGTATTTGAATGTATTCTTGTCATATGCCGCCTCATCCAAATCCCTTAATATTTGGTATTTGAAGTATTTGAGTACAGGAGCAGAAGGGTTATATTTTTTAAGCCACAGTAATGCTAAGACATTTTTTGAAAATAGAGGGGGGAACACGTCCTTCAAATTGTGTCGATGTCCTTGTTAAGGAATTTCATTTATGTCTCTTTTCATTTTTTTTAGCTCAAACCTTAAAAGTCAGACTTTTGACATTTTCTCTCTTTTATTCGTGTGTGGGTGTGTAGTTTATCGTATGCATATAGTCTTTATCTATGATCAATCCTTTAAAGCCCCTGGCTTCCCATGTATCATGAGACATATACTATAATATATGCTAATTGTTTTGGGTTTGTAAGGGGTTTGCAGAACAGATTTTTTCATTTTAACTTTGCCTTTTAAAGAGGCTTGGAGTTTGCACTGCACTTTTATGTTTAAGTCAGTGATAAATCATAGTTCACAGTCCTGTGCAATTCTGAGTGTAAGATAGTGATTGGGTAGAGTTACTGTTATCTACAGTATTACATGACATATGGCATCATAGAGGAGGTTCTCTGTGCACTCAAGTGTTTCATTACAGTCTGTCACATCACCACACAAGAATCAGAAAATGTGATTAGGCAATTTAGATAGCAGGGACACAATGGCTTTAAAGGATGCAAAAGCTCTTGGGTAAACTTATAAAGTTTGATATCATAGGGTGAGTACCAAATGTGGTTTAATTTTGTGTAAAAGAATAGATTTAATGCACCAAATGTAAAATTTGATTATTTTTTGCTACCGCAAGAGGAGAATGCTCCTGGTAAAGCTATTACAATAATTAGCTAATGAGTCTCTTAATAAATGGTCCTTTATACAAGGTCATTATGAAATAGTATATGCAATATTATGTTAACTGACAGCAAGTAAATTTAACATCTATGACCAAATCCAAAGCTATTTATTTTCTACATAAAATCATCATACATAATGTAAAGAACATTCTGTGAAAAATAACCTTACTATCTTTAAAGAGCACATATGGTCCAATTCACGTTTTTACATTTTCTTTGGTGTGTAAGTGTATATTAGTACATGTTAACGGTATGCAAAAGGTACATAGCCCAAAGTAAATGATGATGCGAGTTATCGTCTCCAGCGTAAATCTCTTTTCTTGTACTAAAACAAACACACGGATTGTAGGCAACAGTTTACTTCTGGCAATCAAAGGGGCGGGGCGTACATGTCATGATGAAAAAAATATTTTTATTTAAAACACTCAAATAAAATGTAATTTTGAAGAAACTATGACCGAAAATGAACAAATACTAGATTATTAATTAATTAAATGTTTTTAACAGATACCTCTAACAAAAATAGCGACGTGATGAAGTGAAACTAAAGGGTTAATAAACGCAAACTGAAGCTTATCTGTAGAATGTCTGGCGAACGATGCGTGAAGATTGTAAAAACTGATTATTTCCCACTATTAATTACATTATCTTAAAGTAGTGTAACTACTGTAGCATGTAAATAATGCAAATAAATAACGTGAGCAAGAGCACTCAACAATTATATCTAATCAACAGGCACATGCAACCCAGCTAGCAGGTTGCTCAAACAACAAAAATCACCAGCTAACTTACTTTTGCAAGAACTATAGACTAATACAATAACAGGCTTAAATAAACCCAAAACATAAGTCCACTTACAGTTCTCACGGACACGCGATTTATCAACTGCTTATCCTCCAGACAGTGATGGACCACATCTTTCTCTCTTTTGGACGTTTTTTTTGGACGACCTAGTTAAGGCGGTAGGGTGTACGGCTTAGGCGGGCCACCCGAACTGCAAAGTGCTGCGGGAAACCCTGGATTGAAGATGTAGACAAGACTGACATTATCATAATTCCTCCCGCTTCTGAGTCAGTCTGTAAGTTAACTCCTGTCAGCATTGCATTGTGACCGCATCTTTCAAACATGGTAAGGAGCGTCACATGTCCGGCTGACATCAGAGGTATTCAGCAATGAAATAGGTGCCCTTAAAAATGCTTGTTTGAGCTGTCTTAACTGAAAGCAGCGTGCACCGACATATCATAAAAATATCAGTGCCATTGATTTGTCTGAAGATGCACACCAGTAATGTTTTTTTAAGGTATATTTGTAAAAACCCTGTAAATGTCCTAAAATAACTAAGGCGTAGTCTTGGCTTAATCTAAACCCTGTCTGGAAATCCACCCCTTTTATGTAGTAGGGTATTATTTTTGTGCATTAGTGATTTTAAATTATGTAAATTGTTTTAAGTGATAGTGATTATTCACCTGAACTCTCAAACCAATTTAAACGCAGGGCTGGGTGCTTGCTTGTAAGTGCTCTCTGTTTCTTTTGACCAAAAAGGCTGAGTCATTCTCCGTATTACGATGTCCCCTTAACACCCCCCCCCACACACACACACACACACGCACACACATACACACACTGTTATAGCAGTCTACTGTGAAATTTATACAGCAGGTGAGAAATAAGCCATTACTGTGGCTCTGAAAAAGCTTGCAAAATTTTTTATCACCTTAAGAGGAATAGTCAAGGTTAAGCCCAAGTGTAAGATGAGAATGAGGAAAATACTATTTATAAAAAATTATAATAATGTCAGCAGAATCTTAGATGTATAGTTCACGCAAGTTTAATTATTTAAATTCTTTATCCACATGATCTTCCAAAAATTTATGATATTTTCTTATGCATGCGACACAAAAGAAGGTGTATGGAAAAAAGTCTCCGCATTCTCCAGAATTTATTTTATTTATTTATTTTAAAAAAAATCATACAGTTTTGACAGAATATGAGATATGAATATGTGAACCTGCCTATGAAATCTGTCTATGAAAACGTGTCATAATCTAATTACACACTGAGATTTGATGCAATGAAGTTTCATTATAATCATAGATTTCACATTATTGATTATAATCTTTATCAGTCTATATTAAAGATATCAAGGATATTTTCACAAAATGTTCTTTACTTTATTTTATATGGATTTGATTCTGATTGGCTTTAAGGTGTATCAATCATTACTATTTGCCCCTCCCCTTAATGGCTGCCCCGAATTCCTCCACCAGTGGACAGCATCATCTTCTCCATCCCTGCCTGCACTCACTGTCTCCTCCTCCCATGGGTCATTCATGTACTGGTGTGAACCGGTGAGCAAGAGAGAAAGAGAGAGAGAGAAACGATAGAGACAGAGCCAACAGCAGAGGAGCAGCAGCGTTAGCAGATAGCGATTCGCAGTCTTTCACCTCACACAGCATAGCATGCAGGCCAGCACCATGGCAGCCACAGACTCACCCAAGATGGAAGGTTTCTGGAGCAGCTGGAAGTGCCATGGTACTGTGAGTTTTGCGGAGGAAGGGGTATACGTGGGGGTCGGGTTGACGGAGATGCATGTACGGACCATGGGATGATGGAGAAAGCAGCGTAGTGGGGTTGGTCATTAGTGGCTTTTGGAGATATGGAGAGGGTGGGGTTCAATCGAAAGGGTAATGCTGGTGCATGTGGGAAGATGCTCGGACACATCTGCATTTTGTTTCATTGTCGTCGGCCAACGAGCAGCAGACTGCATGTGGGGGGGGGGGTGTTAGAAAGCTAGGCACACCCTATTTCTGTCCCCCACCTGTCTATATTGAAGGGGATACATCCTGAAATCACACACTGTGCTGAATCGAATTATTAGGCAATGATATGCATGATTAACTCATTTTCAGGTCATTTGTTCTTTTGGATGCTGTAGATCCATATGATGATCCGTCGAATGCTTTGTCTCTTTCTTTGAATTTTGAGGTGGCTTTATCATACAGTAGGCCTTCAGGCAGCATCAGAACTGAAAACAAAAAGAAAAAGAAAGCGAGAGAGATGTAGGGTGTGGTTAGATAAAGTATAGTCAGTTATGGAGCACAGCTGAGGTGGTTCCCTAAATGTTGACTTCTGCTACCCATCTTTTGTGGTTAAAACATCTAAGGAATCATTTATTTTCTGAAAGGATGGGTGTGCATTTGTAAAAGATCTTGCAATTCATTCAATGTACAGTGTAGGCTAAATTTTATTGATTTACCAATAGCAAGCATTTATTTACTATATACTATATCTTTCTCTCTTATAAATAAATAAAATATTTGTGTAGCATACAATCATACTGACTTATTACATTTACATTTCTGCATTTGGCAGATGCTTTTATCCAATGCGAGTAACAGTGCATTTAATGTATTCATTTTAATATTGTTATATATACTCTAATCTTATAATGCTCCATACTGTAGCTGGTGGAAGACAAATAGGCACTTAATCCAAAACCAAAAGCATCATGATAGAGGAACACTGATGGAGTAAAAGCAAGATTTTCTGTCTCTGGCTATTTATATACAAACATTCCTAATGTCTGTCACTTCAGGGGCAAATAAACACATATAAGTCTATTAGTGGAATATTTCTCTCTAGGCTTTTTTGTGTTTGAAATTATTTATTTTTATGTGTCTTCAGGCATTTCTTCTTTCAACTTTTCTATGCTTGTATGGCTATATAGGTCAATTTGGATGTTTTGATCAGTAAGAAGTGGGACTTGTGATCTATTTTAGTCACTGGCTTTTATGCAGTGCACATTTGCCTAAAAGTGTTTCATAGGTAATTTTGTAAGCAGTTGATCAACATTATATTTTTATTTCATCATTCTTACTTTAATGCACACTGATTTAAGATAATTTGGGCCCTATCTGTATGAGAATTTAGGATCTAGAATCGATTTCCTCCCTAAGGAGGAGAAAATTTATGTTTGCGGTTTCTAAGTGCTGTGTTGGCACTCCAACACCAAGCTATTACATAAATTAAAACAGATATGCAGACTTTTTTATGTGGATACCTGTGAGCACACGGTCATGTAATGTATTGTCATTTATGTCTATGCCTGTTGGATTGCTAATATCTGTGTCCTCTATGACGTATTGATTTTCAATGTGCTATAAAGTCAAACCGCAGCAAAGGTGCTGTCTTGTCTTAAGTCAGCAGTATCTGCTTCTCCTCAGAGTCTTCTTGCAAGTATGCAGTTTGATCAAAACTATGGCGTGAGTCAGTGTTACTGTATTGATGATCATTTGGTACCGGTTCAACAATTCATTAACTAGTAACTGTATTTCATAAAATATGTAATATTTTTTAGTAAGGATTATCATAATGGCTTGGAGGTCAAGATTTTTAAAGTAATGATGCGGAACATCTTATTTAGTAGCCACATGCAACTTTGCTAGGTGTTACTACAATACGGACTACCGGCACATCCGGGAACTTGACTGTAAATTTCGTCACCGCCCCTTTTTGGGGGATAAAAAAACATACCTTCCATTGACTTCCATTCAAAATAGCGGAACAAAGCAACGTTTTTACACAGCCGGCAGGCGTAAATAACTTGTGAAATCACTCAGATTAAACATGCTGAGTAATTATCTGTCCACCCTGCCTGCCATAGAGCGCGGAAGATACATTAACACATTTAATTTGGTCAATATAAAAACATGTCCCTTTCATTCTCAAAGCGTCAAATTTGTGTAACAACGCCATCCAGTGATTGCTGGAAATATCGCTAAGCCAGTTAGTTGTATGACTCGACGGAAAAGTGCACTCAGTACTCTAAATATAAAGACATAATATATAAATACGAAGTAACTTTCGAATACGAAGTAAAATCATTCACTTGCTTCCCTGTTGACTCGATGAGGTACGAGTAAATGTCCGGGTAAGACACCTCTGGCCAATAAGGAGCGTTGTTACACAAATTTGACGCTGGGAGAATGAAAGGGACATGTTTTTATTATGACCAAATTAAATATGTTAATGTGTCTTTCGCGCTCTATGGCAGGCAGGGTGGACAGATAATTACTCAACATGTTTAATCTGAGTGATTTCATAAATTAATTACGCCTGCCGGCTGTGTACGAACGTTGCTTTGTTCCGCTATTCTGAATGGAAGTCAATGGAAGGTCTAGTCTGAATTCCCCCAAAAGTGGGCGTGAACCTGTTCAGAGACATTCTATGACGTTGCGCCGGTTGTGCATATGACAACCTCCTCTTAAAGGTGCAGTTTGTAAATTTTAGCGGCATCTAGTGGTGAGGTTGCAAATTGCAACCAACAGCTCAGTACACAGCTCGCCCCTTGCTGTTGAAACGCATAGAGAAGCTTTGGTAGCCAACACAGGACAAACATGTCATTGTTGGAGACAATTTAATAACAACGTTTTTCCATTATGAGCTTCTGTAGAAACATGGCGGGACAAAATGGCGTCTTCCATGTAGGGGGACCCTCGGTGTAGATAAAAACGTCTCATTCTAAGGCAATAAACACATAACGGTTAATTAAAAAAGGTCTTTGTACACCCCTGATAATATAGTTTTGTATATTATTTTGCATTTCTGTCAAGAGATCCTTCTAAAAATTACACACTGCACCTTTAAGAAGGTCATTGTGAAAACGCTATTTTTAAGTATTTTTCCTTAACATATTTTTGTTTTGTGGAATTACGTTTCCGTGTGTCCGAATATCCACACAAAAAATTCCATAAGATCCCTTCTCATTGTTCAGATTCGCAGTTTGTCTTTTTGCAGTAACAAAGTTGAAGTTCAAGTGCATGTCTAGTCTTGTTATTAAAGTTTGAAAGACTGATGCAACGATACATCAGCATATAATCGGTATCGGCCGATAAAAGCGATTTTTTTCCAGTATTGGCCAGCGGCTGATTTTTTATACAGCCGATTATCAGGACAGATTATATCCTGCCAATTAAAGGGGGCAGAAAAATGCATTACAATTCATACTGTGTGATTATTTTGAATTGTGTGACAGTGACAAAAGAATTGCAGTTTGTACGCTCTGCACTTCATGACAAAAAGTACAAAGCAAAATGGTATTTATCAGTATCTATCGATATCGTACTTAGTATAGTCACAAAAATGTTGTATTGGTGCATCTCTAAAGACAATATTTGTTTAGTGAAGACATTTTAAAATAAATAAAACGTACGCAGGCAAAGTCTCTCTGAATGTCTTCTTATGGCATGCATCATGTTTCAGTACATCACTGTATTACCAGGCCGCTGAAATGTTATTTTTATGTTGTATCTGGAGGCTACTCTTGCTTGTGATGTCACATCATGTGACATCTCTTTGAAAAAGCCTTCATTATTGCCAGCTCAGAAATGTGTATCTGTGTAGTCGCCTTGTCTCATGCCAAGGTTGTTGTCATCCTGACTAGCCGTGTATAATGTCAGTTCATAGGCTGACTGATCTCTTTGTTTTAAAGTATGACCCACTGATGTCAAGAACGGGATGCTATGCATACAAAAGAGCTATTCAATCTTTAAGTTCAGCTGTAGTTTCATTTATATGCTTAGATAAACCATAAACAGAGTTGTTCATGCCACTGTATGTTATACAACATTTTGCGTTGTGTAGTCTATATGTGGGTGGTGTGTTAGACCACGTGGGTTTGTTTGGATCCTACACATAGATCACTGTATGTCCAAAGGGTTTTGCAGGTATCCATGCTACCTTTTGCATAGCGAAAGCTATATTTAGCAAATCTTGCCCCAAGGACTACACACTGTTGTAAGCTGTTGTCTACTCTTCAGCTTGATATAAAGCAAAGGTTTAATGTGAACGAGGGGCACGGCGCTGTCGGCAGTAGAGCGTTTCAGCTTATGTTTCTGTCATGGCGTGTTACCTCTTGTTTCCCATCCCCCATCATTTCATCAGCACCTTATTACTCTGGCAGGCAGGCAGTGCGCTCTGTGAGGGAGGGTGGAGGGGAAGGGGGGCAATCTCCATCGCTATGGCAACTGCATCACTGCTCAATCCACTGCATCCAGCTCTCCAGTTTCCGTGGCGACCACGCTCCCTTTAGCTCAGAGCTGCCAACTTTACAGCGACACATTTTAGTCGAAGCTCACCATAATGACCCCGTAAACAAGCATGTGTCAGTTAAAAAATGATTGGGAGCAGATGACATTGTATGTATGTGTGCTGATTTTCACCTGAACATAAATATAAAGGACAATGGTTTAATGAAATTTTAATGTTATTCAGCACTGAAAAGGTGTATGAATATTGATCATTGACTAATATGAGCTTAAGATAGTGCCTATGAATTATATATCATGCACAGCAGTGGTTTAAACTGTTGTGTTTACGCATAATGGGCTCCTAACCACACCTTTACAATGCACAAAGAATCAGCAAGCATGTGCACAAACTGATCCAGCCCTTATTAGCGTCCAGCCCAAAATAATACTCTAGTTTTATCCCCCTCAAACCACAGAGTGTGACAGACCACCCCATCAAAGGAAATGATCACAGGACTCTGTCTAGACAATGAAGCTTCACTCAGCACAGATACACACCTGCAATGAGAGCACACCATTGCTGTGTGTGGCCTATTATCAGATTATAATTATGAACTAGATAAGCTGCTTAATTTCTAATCTTTAGAGATAAACCTCTATGTTGTATTGTTTTAAACAGGGTGGAAAACAGAGACCAGAGGGATGAGATCTGCAATGGGGTGTAACTCATATAGGTAGTTTGAATCTTTAGATGTTGATTTAGAGTTTGGGTGTAGTTTAATTTTCTGAATCTGACTGGAAATAAATCAATTGAATCGCACACCGTAAAGCACAGAGTACATTCATTAACTCATTCTCTGCCAGCCTTTTTTTTTAAAGTTGCCCGCCAGCATTTTTTGTGACTTTCACACAAGTTTCACAAAGTGCCTTCACTGAAAAAAATTATTCATTCAATTTACTAATTTTTTTTTAAAGGGGCCATGGCATGAAAATTTGACTTTTTCCATGTTTAAGTGCTGTGATTGGGTCCCCAGTGCTTCTATCAACCTAGAAAATGTGAAAAAGATCAACCCAGTGACTTAGTTTTGGTAAACCATTATCTACAAGCATGTAAAAAATAGGTCGTTGAAATTTGGCTCTCCTTATGATGTCATAAGGAGCTCTTATTATAATAATACCACCCCTTAATCTGCCCTTTCCAACCACAGCACTGCCATTTAGTGCAGAGAAAAGCACAATTGAGTTTTTATTGCAACAAACCACTATTATTGTGTTCAGTGTTTGAATTTTATAATTTGCATTTTAAAGGACACACACCTACAAAGTGGCAATTTTAACATGCTATAATAAATTATTTATATGATATTTTGAGCTAAAACTTCACATGGGAACACCAAAGATTAATTTGACATCTTAAAAAAGTCTTGTGCCATGGCCCCTTTAAGGTAAGTGGACGCAATCAATTTATTTAAGCTACATTTAAACAAAAAAAAGAAAAACAAAACCAAACAAAAAACTTTTGTTTAAATGTAGCTTAAATAAATTGATTGCCTCCACTTACCTTAAAAAATTTAGTAAATTGAATGAATCATTTTTTTTCAGTGTTCCAGAGAAATTTTCCTCTATGAATATATAAACATACAAATATATTAAATGAAAGAACAGACCCTCTGCTTTCAAACAAACAAACAAAACGTTTAATCCTATCTTCATTTGTTTTTTATAACCTCTTAAATATGGGTAGGTTTCTTTAAAAATACCAAATTGTGCTAAAATAATTGCATTTTTGTGTTCAGAACGATGATCAAAACATACACAGAGTTTAAAATGTTGTTAAATTTGTTTTTGCTTCAGTTTTTTATGGGTTATCCATCTAGTGGATAATAGGAGAATTACAGAGTACTGTAAAAACTCGTGAGGAAAGCATAATTGGCAAGGAAACGTTTTCTTTTAATTGACGAGATAACTCGTCAATGCGGGGAAAAAGTTAAGCTTAATAACCAGGGTCCGAATTAACTAAAGGTTCTTACTTCACAAACTAAGAAAAAGTTCTTGAGACAAATAAGATGCAATTCTCGAAAATTTCTCAAAGGGGTACTCCTGCAAAAATTAAAATTAACCCATGGTTTACTCTCAAGCCGTCCTTGATGTACATAATTATCTTTTTTCAAACAAACACAATTGGAGTTATATTATAAAATGTCATGGTAGTAAACAGAAACCAGGGAACAGCTTCTGACTTTAAAGCCCAAAAAGTGCATCCATCCTTCACAGAAGTAATCCAGCTTCCGGTATCGGCCAAGGTGCATTCACTGAGCTTTTTCAATAAACAATAAAACATTTAGCGGCATTATCGCCACCTAACTCTTTATTTATTAAATAAAATATTAATTATATATACAGTCCAATTCATAATGCTTGAGACAATTATAACACTACTGTCACGTTTGACATGTGAGATTAATGATGGACCTCATTATATAACATCTGAACCAAAATCTGCCAGATTTGTGCACCTGCTTCCAGTCTGTTGCCATGGCCACCATGCTGTCATTTGGCCAGAATGGATTGTTACTGAGAATGTATGCAGAAAGGTCACAGGGACAGCTTGCTATGACAGCAGTTAAAATCTTTGATATTCTGCAGATTGAACCCTGGAATATTTTTGGAGACACTGTTTGTGTCATCTTTCCTAATTGTGTGATGTGTGACTCAGTGTTTATGCAGAATGATTCAGTAAGTGTTAGACCAGTGTAGGTGACATCAGGCAGTGAATGATGGAGGATCTGAAAGAACCGATTAAATATAATGTGTGCATGAGACTGGCCACACCTCATCTTCTTTATCTGTCTCTCTCTCTCTCCACCCAGCGATGGAGTTGCTGTACTGGCGGGACCTCAAGCAAAGTGGGGTGGTGTTTGGCAGTATCTTGCTGTTGCTTTTCTCTCTGACGCAGTTCAGCGTAGTCAGTGTGGTGGCCTATCTTGCTCTGGCTGCTCTCTCTGCAACCATCAGCTTCAGAGTCTACAAGTCCGTGCTGCAGGCCGTGCAGAAGACAGATGAGGGACATCCCTTCAAGTTAGACACCTTTCTGTTTGTGTGCATCAAATTAAATAAACGAATGGTTATTGCTATGTTATTACCAACACTTTTTTTATTTGGTGCAGAACATATCTGAGCGTGGAGATGTCACTGTCCCATGATCAGATGCAGAAGTATGCAGAAAACGTCCAGTACTATATCAACACCACACTTAAAGAACTACGCAGACTGTTCCTGGTTCAGGATTTGGTGGACTCACTAAAGGTGATTTTTAATTTATTTCATTTACATAAACAGTCATAATCAGTAATAGCGTATAGCAAGGCTTTTCAAACTGGGGTCAGGGGACCCCTGGAATGTTCTAAGGGGTCCCCAGAAAATTTAAATAGAAAAAAGACAAAGCAAAAATTGTAAAAGTCTGTGTCGCCAATTATTTAAGTTTGTCAACAATTTGCTGTCTTTATATTATCAAAAAAGCTATCTAACACAGTTTAAGTGTTTCTTCATAGAAAATATGAATATACACTGTAAAAAGTCAAGGTTGGATCTACTTAAAAAATACTTCACTTGATAACAAAGTTGTATCAACATATATTTTCTCACTTTAAGAATAGAAAATTACTTTAATAGGTAACACCTAAAATATTTAAGCTTTATTAACTTAGAATTTAAGTTGAAAAAAAAAACAGGTTTTTAGGTGTTATCAATTGACTTTTTTAAGATGTCAAATAAAACTTTGGTGTCCCCAGATTTCATATGCCGTTTTTGGATGTGTCTTTTAAATGCAAATGAGCTGATCTCTGTACTAAATGGCAGTGCCGTGGATGGATAGTGCAGATTAAGGGGTGTTATTATCCCCCTCTGACATCACCAGGGGAGCCAAATTTCAATGACATATTTTTTTACATGTTTGTGGAAAATGGTTTACCAAAACTAAGTTAATGGGTTGGTCTTATTTAAATTTTCTAGGTTTATAAAAGCACTGGGGACCCAATTATAGCACTTAAACAAGAAAAAAAGTCACATGTTCATAATATGTACCTTTTAAGTTAATCCAACGTTCACTTTTTACTGTGTATATTTTTGGGGTCCCTCGCTGAAGGTTTATCATGTGTGGGGTCCCTGCCATCATAACATTTAAAAACCCTTGTATAAAGGATTAGTTTAACAACTCATAAAATTTATTCTTGTTTTCCAATGAGATGGTTTTACAATCCAGCTTGTTATGGTACACACATATATATAATGCATATTGGTTAACTAATTTATATATTTTTTTACCTAAGTTTGCTGTGCTGATGTGGTTGTTGACCTATGTGGGAGCTCTCTTCAATGGCCTCACTCTTCTTATTATGGGTTAGCACATGCTTGTCATTTGAAATAGAGATTTTGATCATGCATTGCATTCTTCTTTCTGAAATGTTCATGCTTTCTTTGTGTTTTGTTTCAGTGGTGGTCTCCATGTTCTCCATGCCTGTGGTCTATGAGAAATACCAGGTCAGTGGAACCTTTCTTACTCTGACTACAATGTAATGTGTTACCAAGACTCCAGTGTGATATATATCTCTCTCTATCTCTCTCTCTCTCTCTCTCTCTCTCTCTCTCTCTCTCTCTCTCTCTCTCTCTCTCTAGGCACAAATTGATCAGTATGTGGACCTCATAAGGACCCATGTCAATTCTGTAGTGGCAAAGTAAGTACCGCTATAAGCATTCGGGAAGTATGGACAATTTTATGTTAAAGGGATAGTTGTCCCAAAAAAAAACTCACCCTCATGTTGTTACAAACCTGTATACATTTCTTTGTTGTAGTGAACACAGAGGAGGATATTTTGAGAGGTGTTTGTGGCCAGGCCGTTTGTGGAGGCCATTCATTTTCGTAGTAGGAAAAATAATACCATGGAAGTGAATGGGGTCCAAAAACGGTTTGATTACAAACATTTCTCAAAATATCTTCCTTTGTGGTCATCATAACAAAGAAATGTATACAGGTTTGTAACAACATGTAAATGATGACAGAATTTTCATTTTGGGGTGAACTATCTTTTTAAGCAATGTATTTGAATAAAATTAACAGATCTGAACTTATTTTCAAAACAAAAATGAATTGCAAACTTTGTATGCATTTATAAGTTATCTTTGCGTTTAAATATATTGGCTTTACCAAATCTGGTGTGAAATGATTTATCTGTTTTTCAACAAACTAAGCTGTATTAATTGCATCACCATGTGCATTTTGGGTACACATTGTAAGCTGCATTAATTAAATTAGTCTTAGCAAGACAATGAGTCATTTTCATTGTCATTTTCATGTCAACATAGAATGAATTGTGAATTGTTGAACATTTTTAGCAATCTAAGTAGTCAAAGGTTTTTATGCGGTTTGACCTCCTGAAAATGCGTTTTGGGGTCATGAAAACCAACTTTTGAAGATGGGTTTCAAAGTCCAAGTTTTTATAACAACGCCTTGTCGTCTTATTTACTGCAAATCTGTGATAATAGTGACGTCATGCCCATGTGTTAAAGGTAGGGTAACACATTTTGAAAAATGCTAACGGTAGCCGCCTAGCATTGAAATCCCGATCCAACCTTCAAGTCACATCGCTATCCAAAGTCACGCCTCTTTCAAAACACATGAACACGCACAGATCAGACGGTCACATCTCATGTCTCAAGCACACGTTCGGTTTTGTAGACGTAGTAACTGTTACGCTAATCCGCAAACGAACACAAATTTCATAAGCAACACAATGTTTCATCAAAGTAGAATATCTGAATCCATCTCAATACAAACATATCGCGTACCTACCTTATCAAAATAAACAGTGCAACGACCCTTTCAGACCCTTTGCCTCCTGCAGCCGTTTGCATCACGTGGTAAAGCAGTAAAGTTACCGATGTTCATTTGGGTTTTTGCTCTTTGCTGATCCAGGCAGTGTTTTCTGTTGTTGTTATAAAAGATGCCTTTAGTTTTGTGACTCCTGTAAAGGTTTCAATTCAGCAGAAAAGTTTGCTGTTCTCGCTGTTTACAGACAGGAGGTGAGCGCACGTGAACGCGCCGATGACGTATGGTGTCTGCGTGGACATTCAAATTACGCTTACGTATGAGGGACAAAAAAGGAAACGTCCGTTCGGACCGAAATCTATGATTGGTTGAACATTTTTGGTCCTACACCTTTCACAGATTACATAAATTTCTACAAATACATTTAAACAACTTAACACAATGATTGCTATCAGGATGTGAGGAGACTTTTAACCAGCATAACTAAAAATGTTTCAGGATCAAATCTGTTACCCTACCTTTAAGTCAGTCTATAGGCATGCACAGTGACCTACAGGCCTGTGTTTCTGCTGCTTTAAGATACTTAGTTTATTAACGCTTCTCCAAAATTTCTACGCCTTTTAGTCCAAGGTCGTTTGGTGTAATAAACCTACCTCATCGTCCGTCTGAACAAAACAGCTTGATGCTCCCGCCGTCTTGATTGTTTGTATGTTCTGTAGGTGTATTTGTATAAACGTAGACTTGTAGTGTTTCTTTACAAGGTAACATTGCCACCTACTGGCCTTGCACACGTAATGCAGCGTATTTAGTCATCTTCAGCGTTGTCGTGCATTTGTGAAATTTTTAAAAGCAAAGGATAAACTTTTCTGTTATTTACTGCATCAGGGCTAGGCAACCAGTCCTGATAAAACCTTGCCTACCTGTAGTTTTCAGGTGACTCTTCAGACCTTGATTAGCTATTTCAGGTATGCTTGATTAGAGCTGGAGTTAAACTCTGCTGCACTTCACGGCAGACATTGCCTACCTCTGCACTACATCGATTTTGTGTAAACATAGCATGAGAATGTGTTGCAAACGTATATACATGAATGTATATGTCTAATTTGTGTGAATTTACCTGGATTGTACAGGATCCAAGAGAAGATTCCTGGTGCCAAGCGAAAGGCTGAATAGACCTCACAGGTTCCCACTTTCAGAAGATCTAAATGATGAGCAAGGGTTCCTCTTTAAACACACACACACACACACACACATATAAATCAGACACAAATATACATCACTCGAACATAGTTCAACTTTGTACACATTGTGACGTCTAGAGCAATGGCCAAGCTGTGCAGGAGAAGTCCCATCCTCGCCTTATAACCACAGAAAAAAATTGGGAAAAAGCAAAGCGTCTCTCAAATCGGGATCTATTGGGAAGTATTGCAAATTAATGAACTGTAAAAGTAAAACATGTCGTTCAAATTGGAAAAGAGACTAGATGTGAATTTTTTGTGTTGCTCATTTTGCTCAAGTGCATGAAGTCAAGAGTCTCAATGCTGATAAATTCTCTTTATATCTTTCGATTCATTTGTGCTTTCTCAGCTGTGCTGAAAGATGTATTTTCTCTGTAGTATGTGAAGGATCTCTCCAGCTTTACCGCTCTCCCGTGACCCTCTCTTTTTGTAAAAAATAAAAGCTTTTTGTGTCTCTTGGGCGTTGGTGGGGCTTTTCCTCTTCCATCACTATACCCGTAAACACAACTAATATAATCGTCATTGTCAGCTAGACGCATGGATCTGCTGAGGTTCATGATATTTGTACCGTTGGGCACAAACGCAACTATTTAGCAATGTTTGAATTAGATATGGTCGGCTCACTCGTAGCATTTTGTTTTTTCTTCGTAGGACTCAATAATGGACCTACAGAGATTCACGTTTTTAGGTGCTGTCATTGATTTTTTCGTACAGTAAACGAACAAAAGAGAGTGAGGAGATGGAAGCTTCAGTGAGCGATTGCCAGTTAGAATTTGTCAATCTTTGTACTGTTGTTAAGTGTTGCTCATTCTGTTAGCTATTGACTCTTAACTATTTGCACTTAAGATGTACTCAAAAAATGAATGCGAAAATAAATGTTCTTAAATGTATCATGACTCCAGTTTTATTGATTTCACATTGATTTCAAGCTTTGACATGACCTTACTCAGTCAATATTTAAGATATCAAGGTTATATTTTCACACAATGTTTTTACATTATGTCAGATGATGTAGAAAATCACAAAAAATAACCAGCTCCGTTTATACAGATCAGTTCACATTTTATAAGTTTGTGTTTTCCTTTGAAATCACTCAAATGATGACATTAAATACATTCATAATACGTATGTTTTTTTTTTTACTTTTGAAATGCTGATTTATTTATTTGTCAAGAAAATATTAAAAAATTAAATGAAAATTAAATTTAAGCATGTCCACTATACAAAATGTGATCAATAAGTCATGACAACATTTTGTTTTATAATAGTTGTATATAATAATTGATAAAAATAACTAAACAGTAAGTTAATTAAATTTTTATTATACTTACAAATTTAGGGCAGCAAAATATTTTTAAGTGAAACTTTACACTGTAAAAAGTGAAAAGTTGGTTCAACTTAAAGTTAACACCTATAAATGTAATTTTGTTCAAATAAAATTTTCACGAAAACGAAATGCAACTGCACTTCATGTCCCTATTTCAATGTTCAATTCAAGCCAAATCTACACCCTTGGTGCCCAGGACCTGTGCATTGTCCAAATCCTACATTTCCTCTCCAGGAACAGGTGGAATGGGTTTGGACAACAGTGGGATCTGTTTCCGCTCCCATGTGTAGTCTGCAACACACTGTTTCCACAACACTTCGTGACCACTGTAATGGATTTTTACATTTATTTATCAGACACTTTTATACAAAGCGACTCACAAAGATTAGGAAACAATAAAACGATTTGTCATATATGGAGGCACCAGAAGTGCTTATAAGCTTACAAGTTTCCAAGATTCTGAAAAAAAGTATTGTTGCGAGAGGGAGGGAGAGAGAGAGAGAGAGAGAGAGAGAGAGAGATTCGTTTTTTTTATAAAGGAGATTGAAGAGCAGTCAGCATACTTGTAATTTTTAAGCTAACAAAAGAAATGTATTAAAGGTGCTTTTACTTTTTCTATCAATCATTGTGTTCTTTATATTGCTTTTTTTTTAAGTCTAAGCTATATATTTATGTCTCAGCATTCCATCAGCATTACTCAGGAGAACAATAGCAACAGAAACAGCTGAAGGATGTTGAAGATGCTTTCACATCACTAAAGTGACACTGAGAGACTCGGATGGTATCTGTGAGCTCGCCTCGCCCTCTGCTGCTGCATCCTGAGAACTGCACTGGAAACGAGAGGGTGTGGTGGTCGCATTGTGGTGTAAAGGGACAATAGGGAATTTGCTGACGGTGGGAGTAACATCCGAAGAGATCACCAAAACAGGAAATGAATGCGCCACTGTGTGTTTGATAAGATTCACAACCTCATCAAAAACTAATCAGAATCAGCAGAACAATAATACAATGAACTGTGAATGTTACAATTTATTGTGAAGAGATGGTTGGTGGTTTATATTGTCTGCTTATACATTTCATATTCCATACACTTGGACATTTAACAATTCAGACTAAAAAACCAGCTGATACTCTTGGTGAAAAATTGCTATTCTGTCCTTTTAAAATACACTTTTATTGTATAAATATGATCAAAGAACTCATTTGTATGAATACTTATATGCTGCATGTCATAAGCCATTTATAACCATGACCTCCTATTCAGTGCTGCCCCAAATGGCCCTGTACAGATTTGACAAGATGTTTAGTTCTGTTGAGTGTGATCCACTGAGCTAAGCATTGGGGCAAGGTATGGGTCATTATAAAGTGAAATAGGCCATTAAGATTCACAGAATTAAATAGAAATACTTTTTATATTTGTTATGCATTTGCCAGATGGTTTTAGGTGTTCCCTGGGTTTAAACTCATACACTGTAAAAAAAAAAAGGGGGAAAAATGAGCATGAAGTTAAAATAACTTGGATTTGCAAGTCAATTCAACCTGCTATTTTAAATTTTGCCTTGTGGAAAGTTTGCAATACTTATAAATACAAGTTAAAATTTTTATTTAATTTTTTAAGGTAAATTTGACAAAATATGTTGATTTGACAAAAATGCTGCATATTTTTTTAAAGTGTGACCTTTTGTGTTCCTAACGCAATGCTCTACCCCTAAGCTACTGCTGGAGCACATGCACAGGATGGTAGACCAAGGCTGGTTTTTGCACAGTTTGCTTATTTCTTATAAAAAAATTATGAATTTTCATTTTGTTCATCAGATGTCTTTATCTAGACAAATGGGAAAGCATTTAACATTTTATCTAAGGAGCCAACAATAAGTGAAGCATTAAGATAAGTTATTTGGATTTAATGGGATTGAACAAAGGAGTTAAAAACCTTCATACAAAACCAAAGCTAGAGAAAAGGCACAATTGTGTAATTTTGACCTTATAAATAGTGAGATATAGATATAAAGTATAATGTGACAACTAGCCTCAATGCTGCCTATAGCTTAATTGAGAAGTAGAATGCTAGTTCAGAACAATGTATGCTGCCAGATACGTGCAAGACTGTCCTACTATTATTTACCAAACATCTCAGTTATTTCATTTTTATTTTATTAGGAAGTGAAAAATGTCACTTTAACAAATCAAAGTAGAATGTGGCCTTTAGGGTGAATGTATTTGTTATGTAAAATACAACAATTAAAAAACCTCCATGTCTGAAAAATTCCAAAACCTTCACGACCTTTCTGACATTAACCACACAAAGATCAGTCACTCTGTATGGCCTTGATGTGCCAGCCTGTGTATCTGCTGTACCTGAGCAAAGATGAATTCACCTTAGGTTAAGGAAACTTAAAGGTTTCAACACAGCAAACCCAAATTTATTAGGGCTCGAGCACCAAGGTGCTTAACAAATATTATTACTACCACAAAATAAGAGCAAACATATTGCTATTAGATGGTACTCATCTAAGAGATGCTCACGCATTTGCCATCAGAGGAGATGTCTGAGACAAAACGTACTGTTCACCTGAGGACATATCACACTAATGGATTTTCATTTTGAGACATACACTTAAACTTCCTCTGGCTATTCTGTATGGAAGAGAAAGTCCACTGCCCATTCTAATCATATAATTACAGGAAGTCAGCAACATTTTGGCCTACACATTCTGGTATACTGAGGGGCTACTACAAGCTATGGAGCTGGTAAGATGAGACCCGGTTTGACCCTTTTAAAGGTGATTGAACAGAGTATTTATCCTTGTTCTATGATGTGACATGTAGACAATTTTTTTTTTTTTTTGGGGTCTGTAATGCCTTAGAAGCTACCTAAAAACCTCTCTCAGATAGCTCTATTAGGGTGGGGGATTTTAAACAAGTGGTTTTGCACCTATTTGGCTCCCCCTACTGGCTTAACTTGCAATCTCATTACTGATTGGCTGACTTTGCTGCCACTCAAAAAATGTAGCCAATTATTTTAAAGTGGAGGGGCAGTTAGATGCATGTGATGTCATAAGCATCAGTTTTTCAGATTGGTCTGTTTTATGGCTGACATTTCTAAAAGAGGAATTTCTATGAGACTAAGATGTTTGGCATGTCTAGCACTTTTTGTATGTTTGTGAATGCGGGTAGACTACCATTATTCAACAAAGACAAGGTAAAATTGTTTTTCATTCTCTGTCCCCTTTAAAATTGTAGATGTAAAATGGGTTTGGGTCAGAAGCGTCATGCCCATTGAAACTGAGGCACGTGCCCCCTCTGATTTTTGAGCCAAGTGGATTTTGCATAATGATAAGTCCTTCACTTTTTCTGTTTTAATCACATGCGTGCTTCATTCTGTATGCAATTAATTATTAATAAATTATACAAATTCAGTGCTGGTCAACATTGTGCACAGGTGTGGATTAACTGCACAAAGATGATAGTTCAAAGTTCATTTCTTATGTTTATATCTGTGTCCCCTTAAATAAAAGGGTGCATATGGCCCCTGGTTTGGGTGTTGTTGACAATTAACTATTTAGATTTCATTAAATTTTTCGGTTAGATGCCATTGTAAAAATGCAATAGTCTATTCATCAATGTTCATCACATGCAAATGTATAGAAGAAAATGTATAGTTTGGATGTACTGCACAGTAAGTCACTTTGGAGAAACTGTCTGCCAAGGTATAAATGTAAAAAATAAAATGCTGGTTCAACTTAAAAAAGTAGTTACCTGGTTGCCTTAAATTTTTGAGTTAGTGTACCAATGTGTACCTTGGAGGTACCATATGCACCTTTGGGTACAATGACAATTTTTGTACATTTTACTGGAAGGGGTGAATGATGTATTATGTATGTTTTTTGTAAATTTTGTCTTTTGTTATTTCATGTATACATTTTTACAACTGTATAAAACAGATCCTGTTCTTACATAACATAAATGCACACTTGCCTGTGGTGTATCAAAGCACGCGGCCATGTCTCAAAACATAACTGTCCGAATGCAAGCACCCTGCCGGTGGCAATGGCACCACCCTCCTCAGACCACAGACTGACAGTCAAAATTAGCCTCTTTTTGTTTGGAAACTTCAGATGACTGAATGCAATGACTGTCTGGATCTCCCCAGGGTATCCAGTGTATAGTGTGGGTGGCCATTTTAAATGCATTTCATCCTGCCTCTGAATTAAAGGTACACAGCTAAGATTAAAGATAGGAATTCCTTCAGTAGTGCCGCATGCATGTCTGGAAAAAAGTGTGTTTGAAACCTCTTCCGAAATCATAAAGTTTTTAACGGATAAGGATGAATTTCTCAGTGAGAAGAATTATTGATCAAGCTTTTTCACAGTATGTCTGAAGAAAGACTCTAATAAAATGATATAGCAATAGATGGAAATAACTGAGCATCAAGTGACATCAAGTCTTACGCTATGATGTGACATGAAGTGTTTTTAAAAATTATTGCTTGTTTCTGTCAGCATGGTCTCTCTTTTCAAATTTAGGTTTCATTACCGTGTTTTTATGATTATCGTACGTTTTTCATTTTGTATGAATTAATATAATTAGCCACCTAGTAAAATACGTACAAATTCTTGTCAAATCAGGCTGTCTAAATAGATTTTTATAAGATTATTATGACGTGCACAGAGCAGGTGGTGAAAGCAGCAGTCTGATGTTTTGCTCTGATCTGTCCCAGAACCAGGCGCCGGGCTGTAATACTGTGTCTCTGTAGACCCTAAAGCCTGCAGCACTCCCAGAGGACCCCATATGGACACCAACTGTGATGGAGCTCTTATGTGCAGAAATGCTTTTCACATGCATTTTGTTACAGTGTTACATACATAAATATGGATGTGCACATTCCAATTTTAACTCCAATTGGTCTTATTTAGATTCACATAGTGATGTATGAATTGCCTATTACAAATGCATGCACATGTCGCATTGCTGACCAGGCCAAGAGCTCATTTCTTTGCGGATCTGATTCCCCTGGCATTGAGTCACAATACTGTCTGATTTTTGAGGTTTTTGCAACATTCAGTTAAGTATTGATTACTAAAAACAAGAAATCTGGGCTGTTAATGCTAGAAGAACATCTACACCTGAAGATCAAAAGGTCACATGACAGTGCATGAAAAATGAAATGGAGAAACAGTGTGAGACTTTAATAATACTTAAACATCCATGCATTTGTGTATTTTTTGCTTTCTGAGCTGATATTGTAATGTGAACGTATGTGTGTTTGAGTGGGAGATGAGGCTGGCAGAGTGGGCTGGGTTATCAGAGCAGAGATACAGAAGCAGTTTGCTGTGGGCAGAGAGTCACATTTTTCTTTTTAACTTTGACATCTACGCACCACTAACACAAGCTCTTATTTCTATCTTTTTGCATTATACCTTTTCATTTTTGCTCATCTGTCATTTTACTCATTCGTGTTCACACGTCTGTTCATAGCTATATTTCTTGCTTTTGCTCTCTTTTATCTACTCATTCTAGTCTTCTCATTCTACATCTCTGAGTCTGGCTTTACCTGATGCAATTGCAGTTTTTAGTTGTATGAGATGGAGTTAAGGCATCACGGACTTCGACCTCTAAGACCCACAAGGTACAAATATTTCTCTTTTATTCTTCTTTGCCACTGTTTGAGAAATTCACTGTCCTCTGTGGTGAGTATTTTGGTAGTCATGTTCCTTTCTTCTAAAATCTAACCCTATTCATAATCAAACCATTTTTATAATCTTACTGCCTGTCGTATCATGTTTCTTTTCCACCGTAAACAGTTTTTTTATTTTGTATCTTTCTGTCTCTATTTGTCAATCATTGTATCTTTCTTTTCGTTTTAAACAAATGCACTTAAGTATTCTCAACTTTGCTTTAGGTTATTATAGAAATAATTAATTATGTAAATTATGTAAATAGATTATGTAAATAATAAGGTTATATGTTCACCAATGGACAAAACACAAGATAATACACAAAAATGTGATATTCTAGCTGATGTTGTTTACATTAGCTGAATAGAAATGTTGTATTCTGCTGATGTAACCCAGAAGAACAAAGTTTGATGTGATACAGTGTGATGGATTGTCTACAAAGAAAAAGTAAGCTATTACAGTCACATTTTTTTCTAAAGATAACTGTAGAGAGTGATTTTTGATCTAATAGAAGATTTCATCCTCTTTTAAAATAGTATGCTTGCTATAAGCTTGTAACACTGTACACATAAATGGAAAATATTTATTTTGGATCCCATATTAACAAGTTACATGTTTAACTGTAAGTTTCTGGGTCAGAATTGTGTGTGTGTGGTGGGGGGTTGCAGACGCATGTGTACCACTACACCACACTGTTTAGCCCTGTAGCGATGACCCTGCTTTCAGCTGGTGGCATGGCATAGTTGTCCATGTGAAAAATCACAGTATTTCTCTTGAGAAAAAGACACACAAATCTTAACAATGTCATAAACTAAACTCAGATTTGCAATGTCTGCAAACAAACCTAAACATTCACATTCACAGATACCCAAATGTAGATGATTTTACTTACTTACTTTACATTTTTCTACATTATACGTTAATTTTACAACTCAATACTCTTAACACATTTTAATAATTGTCTCATTTTTTTCTTACCAATTTTAGAAGAAACATTTGAGACTTCACTCAGGCTAATTTCAGCCAGCATTGAGTCAAAAATGGACTCAGTTGTTGAGTTAAATTAACCAAAACATTTTTATATTTGATTTAAAAACAAGCATTTCATGCACTACTTATGCGCTGCTGTATAATAAAGCAATAAGCCCCAAAAAACAGTGGGTTGCCAGTGCATTTTATAACAGCTAAGGGGTGTTGTTAGGCACGACGCGAAGCCTTAGCTGTTATAAAATGCACTGTAACCCCACTGCTTTTCAGGGCTTATTGCTTTTATAAAACGGTAACTCCATATGCATAGCAGGATTTCATAAAATAAAACACAAATAAGTTGTAATTATATTAGTACAAATATTATTCTTCCGCCAAACAAAGTAGTTCCTCAGAATCAAGTGTGGCTGCAACAGAGCGCAGTTCCCAACCAACACAGACGCAGCAAAGACACAATGAAAATATGATTTAAGACTGTGGTGTTTATTTTCTGAAATCAACATTTATCTAACTTATACATTAACATTTATATCGTGCAAATGTTGAAGTGATGATCAAATATGCTTGGAAGCATGCTTAATTTTTCCCAGTCAGCGTTTTTGTTTTAAGTTGCTACCCAGTTTTAGTTTAATGCCTTCAAGAAAAATTATCTTCTTTAAATAAACATAAAACAAAAGAACAGACGCTTTAAAAAAAAAAGTTTCATCCTACCTTCATTTGTTCTCTTATCACCTCTCAATTTTTCAGCTAAAGCGGATATAATTCCATTTTTGTGAAGAGCTTTTGTAAGAGATCAAATTCAGAGCCTGATCAAAACTTACACAGTGTTTTTAGTGTTAAGTGATTGCGTCAGTGTTTAAGTTGGGTAAGATTGCCACACAGTGGATAAAAGCGGAAATATGAATTTGAGGTAGAAACTCCTCAGGGAATGTTTCTCTTTATTGACGAGATGACTCAACAATATTTCTTAACATTTATCTGGATATCGCCATTAATTGTGCAATTGTAGACAAATTAAAATATGATTAAGACTGTGGTGTTTATTTTCATAAATCTGTACGCAGCAACAGTGGCGCAGTGATACTCATGTAATGTGGTCTGAACTGTGGTTTTACCGCGGTATTTTATCACGGCTTAGAACGTGTTTCAACCAATCAGAATGAAGAACCAGAACTGCCCGTTTTATAATAAAACTTTTTGCAGAATTGAGCATGCGTGAATTTAAAGAGCCCCTACAGTTCCTTTGGTGTGTAAGTGTGTATTAGTACATGTTAACTATATGCAAATGGTACAAACCCCAAAGTAAACGATGACGCTAATTATAATCTCCAACGTAAATCTCTTTTCTTGGACTACAACAAACACACAGATTGTAGGCAACAGTTTACTTTCTAGGATTGGTGATGTAAACAAGACCGACATTATCATAATTCCTCCCACTTCGGACTCAGCCTGTAAGTTACTGTAACTCCTGTTAGCATTGCATTGTGGCCGAATCTTTCAAACATGGTAGCGTCACATTTCCAGCTGATATATGTGGATAATTGTCAGGGATCTCCACGTTGGAGAGAGAGATAGAACCCAGATGCAGGATCAGATGAACACAATACTTTATTTATAACAAAATGACAAAACAAAGACCCACGAGGGGGTTAAAAGAGCAAGACAAAAGACTGATAACTAGACTCACACTAAACTAAGACATGAACTGGATAAGACTACAAAAACAATAAACTTGAACAATATACTGACTATACACTAACTTACAGATAAACAGGTCAATACAGATACAGGCATGAAGCAAGACAGCACGAAGTGTATCAGAACACAAGGTAACAAACGAATCAGCACAGGACAGCAAACACAAGGGCATTAAATAGGGGAGCAAATCAAGAGGTGAACAGGTGACAAGAATCAAACAATAATGGGATAATTAACAGGGAAACGAGGGGGCGGAGTCAGGAGACGGGACACAAGACAACCACAGTACAAACAAGACAAAACCATAAATATATATAAATATATATATATATATATATATACACACACACAAGAAAACAGAACACTAGACTAAACAAGACATTAAAACAAAGACTAGAGAATACAAGGGAGCGGGGAAAAGGTCACAAGACACAGGAAAAACGTGGTTAAATATAACAAAACCACGATCTCCCACACAAAACATGTACTGTTAGGACCCTGCCATACAAAACTAGATATAATTACCAACAAGATTATGGCAGAGTCCCAACAGGACCCTCCCCTCAAGGGACGCCCCCTGGCGGCCCTCAAGGAGAGACACAGGACAAGACAGACTGGACACCGGACAACATCCACGAAAACATGACAAACACCAACAAAGGAAGACAAGAGAGAACAACAAGAGGGTTAGGGTGAGACAACAAGAACAATAAACAAGGGAGGGGGGGTGGGGGAACAACAAAGTTCACAGGGGAAGGGATGGGACTAGGCACAGGGCGAGCCTTCTGACCCCGGGGAGTAGCTGAGGGTTGGGTACGTGGAGGCCGGGCTCGCCTAACCGGGATCTTAGGGGAAGGAACAGCTTGGGACAGGGCGGGAAAGACAGGGTCAATAACGGGGGGTGCAGCGGGTGACTGCAGAGACGACCCAGAGTCTATGACAGGGGGTGCAGCGGGCGGCTGCAGAGACGACACAGAGTCAATGACAGAGGGTGCAGCGGGCGGCTGCAGAGACGACACAGAGTCAATGACAGGGAGCGCTGCGGGCGGCTGCGAAGACGACACAGGGTCTCTGACAAGGGGCGCTGCAGCTGGCTGCGGAGCCGTGACAGGGGGCGCTGCAGCTGGCCGTGGAGCCGTGACAGGGGGCGCTGCAGCTGTCCGTGGAGCCGTGACAGGGGGCGCTGCAGCTGATTGTGGATCCGTGACAAGGGGCGCTGCAGCTGGCTGTGGATCTGATGCGGGCCCAGGAGGAGACAGAGTAGATGGACTGGGAGCTCGCTTCTTTCTCTTCTTCCTTCTAGGTCGTGGAGCAGATAAGGTGGGTTCCGCCGTGGGCATGGTGGGCTCTGTGGAGGATCCATCAGACACTGACTCCCACGAAATCCTCCTTCCTCGCTTACCACACAGACTGACTGACAGAGCAGGGTTCTCAGGAGTCACAGTGGGCAGACCTGGGTCTTCCAGGGAAGCGACGGCCAGGACACAGCCCTCAGGGACAGATGGCAGTTGGGTAGGTGGTCTCACCACAGTTGGGCCCCTGAGCTCCTCACGATTCATTGTGTAGCGAACCTGATCCACAAAGCCCAGGGGCTCCAACATCCTCATCTCTGAGGGTTTGAGGGGTTCATTGAGGCAGCGGTTGTAGATACACTTCAGTTCTGCCTCATTGAACCCCGAGTCCCTAGCAGCAGCGTGGAAGACAGCAGCAAAAGACCTCACATCGGCTTCCCCCTGTCTGAGGCCAAAGAGAAGATGAGCCTGGCGGCTCCTTTGGGCTGAGGGTGAAGCACTCATCGATCTGCTGGGTTCTGTTATGGCTGATTCGTCTGTCAGGGATCTCCACGTTGGAGAGAGAGATAGAACCCAGATGCAGGATCAGATGAACACAATACTTTATTTATAACAAAATGACAAAACAAAGACCCACGAGGGGGTTAAAAGAGCAAGACAAAAGACTGATAACTAGACTCACACTAAACTAAGACATGAACTGGATAAGACTACAAAAACAATAAACTTGAACAATATACTGACTATACACTAACTTACAGATAAACAGGTCAATACAGATACAGGCATGAAGCAAGACAGCACGAAGTGTATCAGAACACAAGGTAACAAACGAATCAGCACAGGACAGCAAACACAAGGGCATTAAATAGGGGAGCAAATCAAGAGGTGAACAGGTGACAAGAATCAAACAATAATGGGATAATTAACAGGGAAACGAGGGGGCGGAGTCAGGAGACGGGACACAAGACAACCACAGTACAAACAAGACAAAACCATAAATATATATAAATATATATATATATATATACACACAAGAAAACAGAACACTAGACTAAACAAGACATTAAAACAAAGACTAGAGAATACAAGGGAGCGGGGAAAAGGTCACAAGACACGGGAAAAACGTGGTTAAATATAACAAAACCACGATCTCCCACACAAAACATGTACTGTTAGGACCCTGCCATACAAAACTAGATATAATTACCAACAAGATTATGGCAGAGTCCCAACAGATAATAATGTGTTTCTTAAACCATAAACAATAGGAAAACATTGTATTATACCAAATACACAAAATAATTTTTTAATAAAAAATAAGTTTTTTAGAAATGAAATAGGTGCACTTTCAAAAAATCAAATGCCCACATACTTTGGAGTAAATTGATAAAATGGTTTTATTTTACAGAAAACGTTGTGCTCCACAATCATTTTAAAAAAGGAGCCGCTGGTGGGTCCGCAGAATGTAAGGGGTTAACCACCTGGCAAAGGTTAAATTACAATCCAATGGGTTGGGTTTGTCCCACTTTAACCCAATGCTGGGTGAAAAGTACCCAACATTTTATGGGTGTAAGCAGGGGCGCTGCTAAGGATTTTGGGCCCCATGAAAAGAATCTGGCCCGGGCCCCCAACACAGCTGAGACTTTTTTCATATGAATTCACATAAAATCATGCGCTTTATGGTATTTTGACTACCAATGGGGTGAGAAAATTTTACTTGAATTAAGTGTTTACCCCATTGGCAGATCATTTTGCTTGTTTAAAGGACAATTTCACTTAAATTGTATATTAATTTGTCTTAAAACTAGACTTATCTACTTAGGTCATTTTGCTCATCAAGAAAAAGCACCTTAATTTAATTTTTTTTTTGATATTTCTACTGAGAACAAGACAAAAATACTAAGTAAGAAAGTCATTTTTTTGCAGTGTTGAACGTTTAACTAAAACTGTGTATTGATATTTTGTCCAGCGTCTTCTTGACCTAACATGGGGACAAAATTGAGTTCCCTTATCATGCACTTTTAACACTAGAACGGGCACCAGCAGTCATTTTAACCGCAACATTTAAACTTACGCATTGCAAAAAAATGATTTTCAAGAAAAAAAATTCTTAGTATTTTTTTCTTGTTTTCAGTAAAAATATCTGAAAAGTTTAAATTAAGACTTAAATATTACATTTAAGTGATTTTGTGCATAAAACAAGCTAAAAAATCTGCCAATGGGGTAAGCAAATTTTTCTTGAATTTAGTGTTTAAGTTTTTTTTTTTTTTGCTTACCCCATTGGCAGATTTTTTTGCTTGTTTTATGCACAAAATCAATAAAATTTTATATTTTTGGTCTAAAAACTAGACTTTTTTTCTTGGGTCGTTTTGCTAATCAAGAAAAAGCATCTTTATTTAAGAAATTTTAGATATTTTTACTGAAAACAAGACAGAAATACTAAGAATTTTTTTCTTGAAAATAATTTTTTGCAGTGTGGTAATTATCTTTAACACTAGAACGAACAAGGCGTCATTTTGACCGTTTTGAAATTTGCACAGTCAATAACTTTGTCTAAATAAATCATTGCTGCTCCCCGACTTTTTCTAAAACTACACGAATTTTCATTAAAACTAGTTTAAATATATATTGTGTGAATAAAAACAGAAATATAATCATTTCTATCTAAAACGTCCACAGACAGTCATTTTGCACTGTTTGAATTGAGTCGGTCTGAATCAGATAATGTGAAAGTATTACAACTCCATATCATCTTCAAGAGATGAACTGAAACCTCACAAACAGCTGATAGTAGTTTGTACAGTAGCTGCACCCTGCTCTATCGAAACGTGCGTACTTGTCGAAAAATGCTACCGTAGAGACTTGGGGCCTCATGTACAAAGGTGCCTGGATTATGCAATTTGGGAGGACCGAACCATTTTATGATAATTGAGAGGGGGGAAAGGGGCCCACGGACATTTGTGTTTCCTAAACAAATAAAAAAGTTTGATACCAGGAAACAGCAAATAGAATAATTTAAAGTTAATAATTTTTACTATTAAATATTTTTTAGCACCACAATTTTGGGGGCTTCTCTGGGCCCCCTCTTACTCTTGGGCCCCGAGAATCGTCATTGTTTACCCCCCCTTTACAGCACCCCTGGGTGTAATTTAATACTAAAATGAAACAAAACTGAGAAGCTCTAAGCAACACAATTTTTTTCATGGTGAAGCATTGCTATTTCCGAAACATGAGTAAAAGGCCCCTTAAAGCCTTTTTATCAACATGACCTTTCGCAAAACAAGCTATAATAAACCAACGTAAATGGCACATTTAATAAGTATTAATTGTAGATATTTTAATATTTACTCTGATATCCATTTTGTAATAATGGTGTTTATTAAAATACATATTTATCAACCAATAATTCACTCTATTTTCCATATAGAGCCATTTTATGCAACTTGGAAAAGCTTTGTCTACTATTCGAGTAGCAGTTGCATTGCTGCTTTGCTAAGGCTCTATTTATATGTGTGCTCTGAAACAGAACATAGTCTCACATTTGTTTCTCCATGGCAGCCTAGCAATGCCATTCTTAGGTTGGTCCAAATGGCCCCACGCACAAGACCCAACACAAGGATGTGTTGCCCCTGGTCAAATGTTACTGCAAGAACTCCTTTGGCAGGTTGAGCAAAGAGCACTTCAGGTTCAAGAGGAGTTCCAGTCCTGCCTTTCCAATGGCATTCACCCTCTAGCACACCCAAGCCAATTCGCCCTCATATCTGCTTCTGAGCACCATCAGCTAGAGCGCCTCTGTGGCCGCATCCCACCCTCACACACTGCCATTGTACTTTCCAGGTAAGTGGAAATATTTTTATTAATTGTGAGTTATGATTTAAAATTGTGCTTCTTAGGGTGGACTTCAAATAATTTGGTTGGAATTTGTACAGAATTGTTTTATAAGTACTCATGTCCACATTTTATTTTTTCCATGAAGGCTCCATGATCTTCTGGCTCACAATGACATTCCTCCCTGGGAGCTGGTTGGCGTCTTCAAGCAAGTTCTTAGGGACTTCCTGAGGAGACAGGAAGACGTAATGCAGAGACGTCCTCCGCCTTCAGCTCCACCAACAATGATTTCTACATCCATTCCACCTACAGAGAGTAATAACAGAAATCATATGACTGAAAATGCACTGCACAAGTCTTTACCAGAGTCGGGGAAGCAAAGAGAGGAGATCCCCACTATATCTAGTTACGTAGATAAGCACTTGTGTGCTACCTGTCCTTACTCTATACACAGAGATTGGAGCCTGCCATACTGCCATCCATTTAGTTATGAGGCCTATAGCACCACGTTGTAAGGGCCACTTAATTGTAAGGAAATGAACATGTAGCCTCCTCCTATGTCCCTTTTACCACACATTATAAGTAACACTTGTTTTAGTTTAAGCAAATTAGCATTTTGAATAGATAAACTATTTAAAAGATTTAAAAGTGATCAAACAGAAAGAATAATGACTATTAAAAACGGAAGAAGAGCCATAATGTGAATAACCCTAAATGTGAGTTACCTTTATTGTCTGAGTTACTGCCACAGACCTAAATATCCTTTCTTTAGTAGCATTACTAAACCATATTATATTAAACTAAAGGTATTGTGTCTTTTTTGACAGGTCTGATTATAAACAGCATTCTAGATGCATTTAACATTCATAGGCGCTGTTGCAGAGATCTACCTCTATCTGTCATCCTATATTATGCACATGTATTCCTCTACAGGTTTGATATATACAAATGTATCCCATTCCTTTATCTAAAAAAAACATCAATTACAAAAATCATTAGGTTAACTGTGTACATTTTTAACAGCCAAATAAATAAATAACTTTCCAAGTATCTTTTGCAACCTGCTTTTGTTCCCCTGTGGAATTATGTTTATAGATATTGGAAGTTTGTATTTATTTATTTCAAAAAGATTTTTGCTTTGTGCAGTAACTTTATAGGGTTTACAGCTATTGGAAACTGGAAGGAGCTCCGCACACACAAAATCATATACACTTAGATCAGTCAACCCAGTTATCTAACCTAATCTGTCTTTTTCAGAGTTATATTTTTGGATTACAGAGCAGAGATTAGCCTGAGGGGAGAGGACTGCACTGCCTTTGCGCATCAGTTGGTCCTGCTCCCCACACTTATGAACTGCATGTTTCATAACTCTCCAATGCTTTTTAGAGTACACAGGTACAAACTTATATTGACTGCATGTGCATTTACAGTTTGTGATAAAACTGAATTTTTTTCTACTTCTGTTATAGACAAACATGATTTGAGTGACTGTGACATGTAACATGTTAAATGTTATTTATTTGCTTCTTTACCAGTGTTTATTGTTTGTGAAATGTCCGTCAAATAAATTTCAACAAACCTTGGAACTGATGATAAGGTGCATTCATTTTTATAGCTGCATAATGCCAGTCTACAGCACATTCTATCAAATTAAAGGAACTGTATGTAAGAAATGTATATCAATTAATCATAAAATGGCCCAGATATGTCACTAGACATTAAGAAATAATTTTCATTTCAAATACTTATATCACTGACAACAGTGGTCCGGCCAGGATCTTGTCATTTAAAAAGTGGAGTTGCAGCCCTCAACTGATGTTTATGTTGTCATTTTGTGTATTGGCCACCAGTTGTGTGATTGCAGTACCAGTTTTAGCCACAAGTTTTGTGATTGCAATACCAGTTTTGGCCACAATCCTACATACTGTTCCTTTAAGACCACTATAAAATATAATAAAATAAAATTGGTAACAGGTGGTAAAAATAGAACAAACACAGCATAAATAATACAGAATATGGGATTCTAAATTAATTTAGGTTAAAATATGTCATACATTGCATAAATACTGCTGTTATATACAACTGTTGAAAACAGACTATTTTTGTGAGGGATTATGTACATTTAGCATACTATTTAAGTGTTTAACCTACATACACAAAACAACGTAAAATAGCGTGGCATGTTTTGATTAATACCATAATTTTTAATCAATTTTAAGGGCCATCATATATATGTGTATTTAATTAGTAGACTTTTATATTGGTACCGGGGCTTTTATTTAACAAACGGAAGCTTGTAGACGTTTTCCGTTCCGTACCAAGCTAGCGTAAAACAGTGACCTTCTCGGAGTGGTCCAGTGCAGTAACATTCTGAAAGTGAGTTACGTTTTTGTTAAATTAAATGACAGACATTTTATTTGTAGTATTTTGAGGTATCACAGCTAAATTCAAGAAGATGCGTTGTTGTTAGAGGCAGTATTTTTATTAATTAGACCACTTACGACAAGGCCTTACTCAACGCTTCAATGAATCTACATCGACTCGAGTGCAGCAGTCCTACTTGCGATCTTGACATCTATTTAGCACACGTGGATTTAGACAAATATTTTCTCTGTCTAAGCGGGAATAGTGTTTTATTGTAAAAAAAATCCTGTTCCTCATTTTGCTTTTCAAATGACCGCACCAATAACGATCTGTCATCTAAACTGTACTTGACATTAGCTAACGTTAACCTTATTCTGACAGCTACTGAGTTCTTTATGATTGTGTATTATCTTAAATGCTCAGTGTGTATAATATAATGAAGAAATACTTTACCATTAGAGATTTTAAATTAAATGTGTAATAAATGTTTGATGTTTGTCCTTGAAAACATGTATTGTTATTGTTATAAATTTTTTTTATGGCTTTTATGAATTGTATAGTTTACACATTTAAAGCAAACTCACAGGTAGCACATTAATTTCAATTGATACACTGTGCACTTAAATCCACATGCATGCTTATGTTCTGATCACTAGATGGCAGGTGGTGCATTCGCTGGCTGGTGGACGAAGGTGGCCCCTTACTACACCAGGGCATACCAGGAGATGTGGGTTGGTGTAGGAATCATGACAATAATGTACTACAAACTTTCTTTTGGAGGTAAGGGGTCAAGTTCGTTTAAGAGCTATATAGGAGTTTACATGCTGTCAAAATGGCATTAACAATGTTAATTAATGATTTTATTTGTTTTATGTACATTATATTCTCACAAATTAAAAGCATACAATGATTTGGAGCTTGTAGTACTAAAATGGTAAAATATTTACAATTGCTGTTTTGCAGGAAAGAAGAAAGCAGTGCAGTCAAGTATGTTATCATGTTTCATTGTAGGATTTAAAGTGTTGTAATTTTTACCCAAACTTGTATTTGTTGAAGTGATGTGAATAAGTCATAACATTTTCAGAAGATATTCTGGTCAAACTTCCAAATTGTATTGGAATCTTGAACAATACTGAAATCCAAATGCATATACCTTAGTGTTATTTTACAAAAAATATAAACCTCAGAGAAAGATAAAATATTATAAAGATTTGTTACAAATGTTCATTTATGAAACGTGTCAAAAACTGGAATATAACCGGACTATTTTCTTACAGAGCCTGCCCATTGATTGGACCACTTGGCGGTAGTGTCTCTCCCCACATTCTCTATGTAAATCTTCCCCAGAAGAACTTCAGCTGGATATCTGTATTTTGTTTTATGTTAAGAATAAAATGCTTGATTTGGATCACCCTATGGACAATGCACTCACTCGTAGTGTTTTACTCTGGCATGCAGAAAATACATTTGATACAGGTTTACAGATCTGTGATACCTAATATCAGAAACATTAAACAGTTTGGTTAACTTATGGAAATAAAATAATAAAACAATATGTTTTTTAAAGTTTGTTTAATGAAGATAAACCTTGAACATCATCAAGGCTTTGATGTTGAATTTCATGATGTTGAATTTCCACTGAAATTGCTGTTGTGATCATATTTTATATAATACATTTTGTTAATGCTTGTCACACATTGCATAATATGAATAGCAATATTAAAACCAACTGTCCTGTGCTGAGGTTAAGATGTACTTCATATGATTGTTTGCTATTCAGTACATTAGCTTTAGTACAGTTACACAAGACAATACACAACATTTAGCATTTTGTTTCTATTTGTTGTATGGAACTTACAATTTTTAAACCCTTCACATATTTTATTAAATTCAGGTAAGACTTGCATTTTTACCCGGTTTCACAGACAAGGCTTAAGGCTATTCCTAGACTCAATGAATCAATGTTTGAGCAGTCTTAACTGAAAATAGTTGAAACAAGGCCTTTATGTATTATCCTCTAATAATATGACTTGTATACAGATAGTCAAATACTGTGTATTGTTAAATCGGAGCCAAAAAAGGGTTTTCTGAAATATAACACTCAGCAACTATATACCTTTATGGGGCTGTTTACCGGACAGGTCTTATTCTAGTCCCAGAGTAAAATGCATGTTTGAGCTGTCTTTATTTAAAAACATCATTCATTGACATCTTAACATATCAGTGCCATTGTTTTGTCTCAAGATGCATACCATTTTTTATGAAAGTTTTTTATGAAAAATACTCAAATGTCCTGAAATAACTGGCATAGTCCTGGATTAATATAAACCTTGTCTGGGAAACCGCCCCTGTATCACATATATATTTAACCTGAAACCAACGAAATTTGAAAAGGTAAAATATAAAGCACAACTATATAGGTAAAAAATATTGCTAGTTTTATCATTGGACAACTACAAGTGTTAAAATAACTAAGTCAAACTTATTTTTGATTAATAATTTTCTGAATGGAAAAATCTCGAGCTGTACTCAATTCATTTTCATCACTTGGTTTCAGTGAGTAAACATACTTAAACATCCAGTCACTGGGATCCACATTCCTGTCATTCCACGTCTGCGCGTGCCATTATCTAAACACTACTGCGCGAGCTGCATGTTTTTCGCCGCGCGAGCTTTGCTCGTTCAAACATTATTTTCACCATTCGGTATCGTTTTGTAAAAATATATTGATTATATATTGGACCGCACTTTGAGGAGGAGCCTGTTGTAGTTTAGTGTCTTCTCGCTTCATGTATTTGAGTGTTTTACCTGACTTCAGTTAGCAGGCTAGGTACTTTAGCAGTCTCGCGAGGTTATCGACATTCGGCTGCTTTTACCACCCAAGGATATTACTATTACCACATGGATACGTTATAAAGGATTATGGCACACGTTTACACGTGACAAGTAAGTATATTTTAAAATTTCTTGGCGACCGATATGTTTTTCTATTCGTGCTAGCTGGCTAACGTTAACAGATGTGAATAACATTCGGGCAGGGCGGACAGAAGACAAACCCTTTAAAATAAACGTCCCTTAATGTGAGAAAAGAGCTGGTTTAAACAGCCTTAAACACAACTATGTATATAAACCATTCGCTGTCAGGTGTATGTGAGTTAAAGGGCTCTGTGTGAGAGTGTTAAGATAACATGTAACATCTGCCATTTCTACCCACACAGCTGATTTTCCAGTTTGGCGAGCGTCTTTTAAAGCGTCTGTATCGCTTTTCCTAATCAGCTTACAGCAATTAATGTGATGACCATATCACGTTAAAACTATTTTTAAAACTATTCTTAAAATATTTATATAGTTGTGTTTTATTTCGGCACCAGATTGTGGCTTTTTGGCCTGCGAGTGTTTTGGTGTTGTGTACAGTTAACGTATATTGCAAGTTGTCATATTGTTTTCTTAATGTATGTACAGAGGGCTGTGATCTCGGGTTGGAGCTTGTGGTTCTTGGTAAAGACAAAGTGAAGCTGCCTTGGGACCAGATGTTCCTCTGACACATACAAAAATGATGCCCATGAGTACTCTTTTTATTTTGTAAAACGGGAATCAGCAGGGAAACAAGCACACTTTATATACGTTTGTTTACGTATTGGTAGATCAATATCATTTATGATTTACAAGATGAAGAATTGGTTAAATAATAAGTCATATGGGGGGAATTCAAGGCCCTGGGAAGTTTTTGAAATATACATACATAGATACAGGTCATTGAAAGTGCTTGAATCTATTTTATGCAAGAAGTTTTCTAAAAATATTCCATGTGTACTGTAGGAAAATATCATACAAATTATTTTTAAGCACACGTGCTAAACTGTTTGCTGTAAATGCTTATATCTTCTGTATGCGAATGTTGATTCATACCAAAATGGTTTTTTGCATAGTTGTGTTTGACACATGAAACGTCTCGGGTTACGTATGTAACTGTTGTTCCCTGAGAAGGGAACGAGACACTGCGTCTCCTTTGCCAAACTTCCTGCGTTCCTGTAATGCCATCTTTGGCAATATTTCAGATAGCGTATACTTCCTGGCTCCCGCGTCACCCTGTCTTTGTCGTTAAGCCTCATCATTGAATGAATTTGATGTACACATTTAGACGCACTTACCCCTGGAGGCGTCCCCAAAGTGTCACCGCAGTGACGCAGCGCGAGTTCCCTGGAAAGGGAACTGTAACAATGTATCTTAAAAGGTAACACGATGTAACCTTGCTCTCACTTGAAATGTGTCCCCACTTAAAGTCCTTGAATTTGAGGGTACTGGACCTGGAAAGTCCTTGAAAGGTCCACGAATTTGAAGTTAGCTTGGTGTGGGAACCCTGAGCATAGTTTTCACTACATCACAATCTCATACTAAATTGATGGGGGGGTCCACATTCAGGAAGGCTGCTAATAGGCTGTGAATGGGAATAACCTCCTTGCAGGATAACATGTGCTTCATGCTGTCCTGTTTTAAATCTGTCTGTCAGTTCAGTTAATTTAGCTCATTTCAGTAAAATGCCTAAACCTGAGGTAGCCAACAAGTTCATTACATTAGCTCTTGCCCATCCTGTTGTGATTAACTTTTTCAGCTCACCGTGCACTAATGACAGCTATTAGTTTTATGATGCGGTAGTTCTGTTGCCTGTTAAGTAAACAGTTTTACTTTTTAGCCTAATGTCAATTTTTAGTGTCACGTCCCTCCTTTAAATCTAAGAGGGTTTCATGATTGGAATAAAGTTGGTACATTGCAACACTGAAAACAAGTTTTCTGTACTAAATCACTGTTTAAGAGACTTCAATATATGTAATGTTTCTTTATTTGAACAGTTTTATCACATTTTACCTGCAAACTGTTTAGGCAACATTTCTGAATTACTAATATTTTGCAAATTATTTTAGTAAATCATTGTGTTCCCACTAGCAAACATATTGCTTAGAGATCACACATTAACTTTAAAGGACGCTCTGTGTCATTAAACATTAACCTTGTTAAGCAACATAACTCACAAGGCTTTTAAATTTATCATTGAAATTGGAAATTGTGTACCTGACTGTCATTTTTTATGTTTTTACTGCCTAAACTACTGATTTACTACAGATACTACAGTGATTTTTGATGTGATCCCAGCCCTTACATGCTTATCTTATCTAGTCTAATCTTCATGGTAATCCGGCGCCAGTCATATCTTAATGGTGCCAAGAATTAAGATCATTTTATTTTATCTCTTAACTCAAGTTTTCATGAACATTTGCAGCCCCCACCTGTTTGTTTTTGTAGATTGTACTTGTAACCAAAATGTACTTATAACATTAACACTGTGTCTAATGTATAGCCATGCACATATTCGGGTTTGGTTAGTCAGCAGCAAGTATCTCCTACAGAAAGTCTTAGCAGAACACAGTTTGCTAGTCATTATTTCAGCATATTTAGTAAATATTCTGTTTTCCTATAGCTTAAAGCAAATGTTTAGTGATTGTATAGGTTTGAAAGAGAATGTATTTGACACTGTTATTTTAGGTTTGTGTTTTCACTTCTGAAAAGTAATACTCCCCTATGTTTGGCCAGGATGGACCAGATTTATATTGAAAACACTGCCTTTCCTGTGCTGGGCTGGGCTAGTCTCCTGTTGGTGGTATACATTAACTATTTGTGACCCTGTCTGTGAAAACCAGGCTGAACTCTCAAAATCAAATTTGAGCATCAAAGTTTGATTTCAACCATTAATTTCACTATGATTTCAATCTTTGACATGACCTTACTCAGTCAGTATTAAATATATCAAGGTGACATTTAGTGGTCGACCGATATTTTTTTTATTACTGATATTAGGGCTGCAGCTATCGATTCTTTTTGTAATCGATTAATCTAGCACTGAATCGATCGATTAATCGAGTAATCGGATAATTTTTTTTGTGTGTTTTTAAACAACCAAAACAAATAATGCATAACGAAAATGACTTGGCTGTAAAATGTTCAAGCATTTGGCTTTTATTTCTAAAAAAACCAGAGGTATTTGGCTCCAAGAAATAAGCCTATTTATTTCAATTGTTTACCCATTTAGTGTTTATAAGTGCCAGTGCCAACAATTAAACACTTTAATTTATTAATATGCACAACAGGTTTCATGCTGTAATCTAGCCCTGACATCAAAGTAAATATATGGTTTATGTACATTTCTACACATGCAGCATTTACCATTAGGCTTTTAACATATAATATATCATTTCTGGGGTGAGCCTATTTGCTATGGTAACAACCTGTGTGTATGCGCGCACGTGCACTTGTGTTTGTGCGTGTGCACGCGTTCTGTGCGTGAGGAAGAGTGACACCCCAGTCAGACGTTCAGTTGCTTCATTGCATTTTGGTACTGCAGAAATACATACATTACTTTTCAATAGAACGCTGCATTTGGTTTGCATCACTTGCATTGCGGTGCATTTTAGGTTAAGAATCCGTTCGAAAAATCACAACATCACCTCCCGCTGTATACAGTGAATGCATGCTGAAATTATTGTTGCGTGGCTACATAAGTTTAAGCATATGTGATGCATTGCGCGATCGTTCTGACTCGCGTGAGAGAGAATAACTTCCTTATGCTAAACTCCAATAAAACAGAGATTATTATTATTGAACAAAATATGTCAGATTACAAGTTGCCCATATATGATTGCACTGTGGTGCCGTTTTTTGGTACACACACCTGTAGTGCATGCGTGTGTGTCAAGGGGTTCTTTTTTAATCTATACTGTCCTGCAATTGAACGTGAATACGTTTACTCCTTAAAAACATCAAAGCTAAACATCATATCTAGTCAAACCGCATAACGACATCGCTACAAATACAGTATGGGATTAAAATCAGCGGAAGCTATGTTACCTTGTTTCATCGACGCTTGGTGAAACAACAGTGGATGTTTTCAGTTCAGATGCTGAATGTAATGATCCCAAACTTTAGACAGTCTCTCTCTGCCATTTATGGACATATTCGCTCCGCCATCGCGCCAACTAAATTCAAAATGAACCACGCGCTATGATGTGCTTCCTGAACATTGAACAACGGTCCGTGTGAATCAGATCTTGGCGCGTGTAGTGCGCGTCATAGGAATTTAAAGAGGCTTCGAGGCAGAATTTTTGCCTCGAGGAATTTTTTGAATCGAGTAAATCGAGTAACTCGATGAATCGTTTCAGCCCTAACTGATATTAAGAAAGATGTATGGCCGATATAACACAAATGTAATTACAGAGTAAATAAGAGACAAACAGAAATTTGGCGACACATTTGTTAAGCATAACATTTATAAATACCCCCTTTTAAAGTACTAAAAACATATTTACATACGTACTAATTTAAATAAGTGTGTTAAACCAGTGTGTTGTTGTGTGACACAACATAACGTCATGTTTTAAAGTGAATAATAATTGGTAATTTTACTGTGTGTTAGACCTTGGCTTTACATTGAGTGACACTGAGTGTCTTTTCATTACAAACAACAAATTTAAGTAATAGACAAATGACTTGCATTACCAAAAAAGCCAATTATTGGCCGATATATCAAGGGAAATAAATGACAACTAAATTACCTTTTGTTCATTTATTATATGTAACATATCAACTACCGTATTTTCCGGACTATAAGCCGCACCGGAGTATAAGCCGCATCATTCAAAAATGTGTCATTAAGACAAAATAACATATATAAGTCACAGTGGACTATACGTTGCATTTATTTAGAAAATGATTTCACAAAATCCAAGCCGAAAAACAGACATTTAATCTGGAAAGGCAAGTTATTTAGCTAAACAATAGCAGACAGAACAGCAGGCTGAATAGATGTCTGTACGTTAAAGTAATATTATCGGCGGTAATAATGTCTCTTGCCTCATAAATGTCAAAAGTAATTCATACTAACTTATAAGGCGCAACTGACTATAAGACGCAGCACCAGCCAAGTAATGAAAAAAACGTGGCTTATAGTCCGAAAAATAGGGTACTACACTGAGCTTTCGTTACTGTGTAAATTTAATGTATACATTGTTAGCTACAGTTGTGATCCATGTTCCTCATCTTCCCTCGTCTTTAGGAAACCAAAACATTTTATTTTCAAGGTATAGGTTTCAGAGATTTATTTAGCCACTTTGCCAGACGATAAATAAATACAGGCGCGTAACTGCGACAATGCACGTGCGTCCGTTGAAACGTCTATAGAACAACAACATAAACAAATGGCTTTCGTGTAACCAACGTAACTTCCAGTAAACTTCCACAAATAATCAATAACTATAGAGTCCTTTTAAAGTAGGACTTTATAACAAGCAAAATAAATAACAAGTAGATTACCTTAGTTCAAATTATGGCTAAAGCATATCAGAAACTACACTTAGCTAACGTTACTGTGTAAAATTAATATATTCAGTGTTACCTATAGATCGGCTGCCAAACCTCCCTGCACATAGCAGTAATCCATAATTACCGTCTCCCCAAATTGACATGCCTGAAATGTCATTTTTATCTCCGGGCAAATAACTTTTTACTATGATATGTAAATGACAATTATACTTGTCTGAAGGATAACCACATGACACAGCTTAATGTCAAGCCCTGTTATTTTATGGCATTGCTGTAAAGAACCATTTAAGCACCTTTATTTTAAGAGTGTGGCTGTTGAAATGCTTGGTCTGGTTGCTTTTATCTTCAAATGGTTTTGAGGCATTAGAAAATGAATTCACTCATACCTAAACGTATAGCCTAAATTGTGTGTGTTGAAAGCGAGATTAGATCAAAGCAGCTCCAGAACAAAGGATGTTAGGTTTGGGTTGATGCATGCAGAAGCCCAAACCTACTCTATGCTGAGGTTGACACTTTTAAAGTGTAGCTTTAGCTGCTATGCTGCCTGTGCTGCAATTGGCGGAGAGCCATGGAAACACATAAAAGAGAGGTAAACAGAAAACACACAGCTGGGTGTGTCAGCATGTAGGTTTCAGCTTTGTGTTTTAGCCTCACGCTGTGACACCAGAACCTCTGACCACGCCTCTAACCCAACACGAGCACACGCACAATGAACGCTCCCTGTCCCAGCTAGACTTAAAGGGATAATCGACATGACTGTTTGTGCAGATGATTGTAATGTTTCTTATTACATTTTCCTTCATGTGTCATAATTACTGTTTGCAATTCCTGCACGATTGCACATTAGTTATGTGCAACGGCTTTCTACACTAAGTAAGTGATGAGACAAATCACTGTATATGCACATAACAGAAACCGTAGACTATGCAGCTTCCTAGAGTTGCCTTCAATATCAGTATTTAAAACTCTCTGCTTAATTGAACTGCAAGACTTTGTTCACATTATGTTGGTCTTGGAATCTTTTTTTCCATGGCCAGCCTTTTGAAATCTATATAAGGCTGAAGAGCGTACATGCCAGTTTGAACACAAGAGACATCATCCGTGACCCACATTACTCTATCATGCTGGGAATGCAGATGCATGATGGGAAATGCCAACATACTGTATATACTGCCTAATGGCTATTTGTATCAAGAGAAGTAATGTTTAAGCAAAGCATCTGAGTCTCCAGGACACTCAGTAGAGGTCCTTATCACACGAAATCAAATGACCTTTCTCTAAATCTAGTCTGGTGGTGCATATAATGCATTTTGTTTGATAACTGTATACTGAAATATGCCCTGCTCGTTGATGCCGCTAGAAACAGGGTCACTGTTGCATTTCAGATCTCGCACTGGTCTCTGTGGATTGTTTTAGTGGTATGTGCAAGTTGGCCTTGTAGATAAATGATGAGTTTACTTCCTTTCTGGCGTACCAGTTAATAGCTCCTGTGGGTAAATTTAGCATCTCTGGTAAATCAGCCCAGTGCTAGATGGGATGCAGATCTCTCAAACAAACAGGTTAAGTTTGCATGGAAGTATGTTTTAGAATAGCCTCATAGAGTGTTGTGGAGAACAGTAAATTTCTACATTTAATAGAGCTAAATTTAATATTGTGTATAATGGGAATGTATAATGGGAGTGTCCTGATAGGCAAGAAATCAGGATGATCTGATGAACGAAGGGAAAATTGTCTCAAATCATCCAACAAATGTATTTTCTTACAGGTATTTTCTTACAAGTAACATAATTTTCAGATGAAAAAGCTTTTGCGCTGTCTTTTTGAATAAGGATCACACATCAGGCACTCTGACGTTAATGTTTGCTACGGTTACGGTATATATTACACATCTTTATACTGTTACATTAAAGGAGAAACTTTGGAGGTCTAAAAACTTAGCGTTCTTAACAGTAAAGATAAGCGGTAGTTATGTTTTTGTACTTGGTTATATGTTTTGGTTTCTTGAAGTTTCCTAGAACAATAATTCGTTCTGATACCATTTTGTAAAAGGTGTCTCTTTGAATCTGGTCATATCTTCAGCACTTTGAGGTCATGAAAGGTCTTTGTATTGTTTTGGCTGATTCTGTCAGAACATGGACATGCATTCACTCCACAACACCGTGTTTACATTTCTCGACTTTTCTTTGTGCGAAGCACATTGGTTAGTCCAGGCTCAGAGAAATCATCCTCAGCCAATGAGCTTTTATGTTAATGGCACATGTCAGGATTTACCCTGCTGCCTGTAGCTCTTTAATGCCATCAGTGTCACAGAGTCAGTCAGCTAGAGAGCGTGCCCTTCTCAGTTTGTCTCATCCTCTCAATTCGTGTGACTCAGGCAGCCAATGGAGACCAACGTAGTGAGCCGCTAACATACTGTTGTTGGGGCAGAAGTAACCTCAACACCCTGTCACACTCCCATCGCATGCCTTTAGTTATTACATTATTTTTTATAAAGCAACATTTGAGCTATGAACAAAACTCGCCTCTGCTAAGTATTAAAACATTATTGACCAGTCTTGCATTGGCCAATGTTGTCGTGTACTATGAAAAATAATTTAATGCATTTTTAAAATAAATGTTGAAAAGTGCCTACTGTGGACTAAACTGTGTCTGCTCTCATTCATATTTAACATTAACTTTTGCAAACCAGTGTGAGAGACGCTCGGGCCAGTAAACAGTATTGCCACAGGTCACTATAATATATTTTTGCCTGTGGCTGTTTGTATGTATTCTTATGCAATGTTACCTTCGAGACAGGACACATTTTAAGTAGAGCCCGACCGATTTATCGTTTTGCCGATTTTATCGGCCGATATGAGCATGTCGCAGATATATCTGTATCGGCGTATAAGGCGCAGATATGCGCCGATATGAACGTTTGTTACAGAACACATTAAATGCATTTGAAAGATGTAAGTACTTGTTTGTCCAGCAGAGTGCGCCATACTGGTTGCTAATGGTGACCCAGATCACTCACTGTAGTGACACCAGCCAATCCCCCACCCCCTTCACTCAGTCAGTCTCTCAGTTCAGGTGGCATGGAAGCAGTCACGCAGTGTCTTCTTCACAACATTTTTACACCTGGTATTAAGACGCGCTTTGGTCGATTGGATTATAAATGGACAAGAGAGACGCATTCCCGCTTACATTTGGTGTTTTTAATCCGTCTCTTTGTCGACGCAAAACGCAAGCGGGAGAAATGACGCGAGACGGAGAAATGACACGTTTAAACTACGCGCAGCCGTGCACTTATATAACACTATATGAGATTACTGCTGCTTGTGTTGTTAGTTAACATGTTCATTTCAGAGCAATTGATTCAAAAAGCTCGCGCAACTCTACACCCTTGCTAAATAAAAGAGGCGGAGCGAAGACGCTTTAGTTTTATAAAAGTTTAAAGTTTGCACGGAACCCTGGGTTTGTGTTATAAAAACGTGCACAACATTAAACATAGCGTACATTAGTATGTGCTCCGTCAAGCATTGTTTTCGTAACTGTGAGTGGCTAACTAATTTGTGAAGTACACAACTTACTGTAAAGCCAAAATTAATCAATGACTTCATAAGTTTCTCTTTATAACGTTATTCTTGTCAAAACTGCAAATGATGCAAGTTTTATGTTTTGTTCTCTTTGTGTTTTAAAGTTATTTATAATAAGTCAAGTTTACTGTTTAGTGCACTGATATCCAACTAATTTTGGATAATAAAGTTTATTGTTAACTTCTTGCCTATAGTACATATCTTTGTCACATCAATATAAGTGTTGGATCACCACATTTGTGAGTGATCACCACATATGTGAGTGATCATTGCATTGCATTGTATTTATTCATATACAGTATATTATGTTAAAGTATATAGTGTATTCTATGTACAGTACTGTAGTATAATATACTGTAGTACATACTGAACTATAATATACACATAAAGAATATCGGCCGATATATCGTTATCGGTCTTTTTTTAATCCCTAATATCTGTATCGGCATCGGCCCGAAAAAACGCATATCGGTCGGGCTCTAATTTTAAGCATCGCGAATGTTAATTTTAAGCATCCTATCACTGTTTATAAGTCCCAGACAACTGATTTTAATGCATTCAAGGTCAAAAAACACTGTAATTTTCTCAAAATATAAATTTAAAATTAAAGCTGCAAGCAGCGATGGAAGGGCCCTCGCACGCATGTGCACCGCCACCCTATGGCATTAGTAAAGGAGTGAACCAGGGGGATATGAATTAAAGTGGGTAAATATAGGTGGATATTCAAAGAAAAATGTATGTGCCACATCGCCTGTGTGCAGCAAGTGGTGCTATGATGGTACCTGATTATTGTTATATTGACGTGTTCAAGCCGGGACCCTTATCTAACGTGTGAAGTATAGGGCAGATCAAACAATGTATGCCTGAATTACAACAGCTTCCTGTTTCATGGTGAAACATCACACTTTGCCAGGCTGCCACGGACACGCCCTTCAACGAAAAGTCAAGTTCTTGCCAATTTATCATTGCAAAGGGCTTAAGATCAGTCTGACCAGATATGATAATGATTTGATTAAATCTCTAAGAGCAGTAAATCACAGCGTAAAACATGGCATTTCCTGCTACCTCTAGGTGGCGCTATGACTGAAGCTAAATATTGGCAATGAAATATGTTCAGGCCAAGACTCTTATCAAACGTGTGAAGTGTGTGGCAGATTGGACATTGTATGCCTTAGTTATATCAACTTCCTGTTTCATGGCGAAAACGCTGAACTTTGTCAGGCCGCCACGGACACACCCTCCAACGAAAAGTCAAAAGCTCCGCAATTTAACATCGCAAAGGCCTTTAGATGAGATTGACCAAATATGATGACGATCTGATAAAATCTCTAGGAGGAGTTCGTTAAAGTACGAAGGCTGGAAATTACAAAATTTGCACAGAAATCACAGCGAAAAATCAAAATGGCCGACTTCCTGTGGGGTTTAGAGCTACGCTCCAATAGAATTTTTTGTAGGTCTTGGTGTGATAGATGACCCTACCAAATTTCGTATCTGTAGGTTTTTCATAGTGGCGGGGCTGTTCTCTTGAAATTTTGCAGGTGGCGCTATTGAGCCATTTCTACACGCCCACTTCTGGCGCCTATGCCACATGTACATTTTCGCCACTTCTGATGTGTGTGCAATGTTTTATGACTTTTTGAGCTTGTTTAGCCTGTCAAAATGCGATTCATTTAGCGATACTTTGGGGGGCCGCCAGGGACACGCCCTTTAATGAAAAGTCAAGGTCGTTGCTTTTTATCATCACACAAGGTCTTGAGATAACATTGGTGAAATATGATGTTGATATGTTTAAATATCTAAGAGCAGTAAGTCACAGCGTAAAACATGGTATTTCCTGCTGCCTCTAGGTGGCGCTATGACTGTAACTGAATTATGCCATGTTTATGTGTTCAAGCCGGGACCCTTATCAAATGTGTGAAGTCGGGGGCAGATCGGACAATGTATGCCGGAATTACAACAACTTCATGTTTCATTGCGAAACATCACACTTTGCCAGGCCGCCACGGACACGCCCTCCAACAAAAAGTCAAGATCTTCGCAATTTATCATCGCAAAGGGCTTAAGATCAGTCTGACCAGATATGATGATGATTTGATTAAATCTCTAAGAGCAGTAAATCACGGCGTAAAACATGGCATTTCCTGCTACCTCTAGGTGGCGCTATGACTGAAGCTGAATTTTGGCATGGAAATGTGTTCAGGCCAGGACTCTTATCAAACATGTGAAGCGTGGGGCAGATTGAACATGATATGCCGGAGTTAGAACAACATCCTGTTTCATGGCGAAAACGCTGAAATTTGTCAGGCCGCCACGGACACACCCTCCAACAAAAAGTCAAAAGCTCCGCAATTTAACATAGCAAAGGCCTTAATGTGATACTGACCAAATACGATGATGATCGGATTAAATCTCTAGGAGGAGTTCATTAAAGTACGAAGCCTGGAAATGCCAAAATTTGCACAGAAATCACAGCGAAAATTCAAAATGGTTGACTTCCTGTGGGTTTTAGAGCCTGGTTCCAAGGGACTTTTTTGTAGGTCTTGGGGTGATAGATGATCCTACCAAATTTCGTATCTGTACGTTTTTCGTAGCGGGAGGGTTGCTCTTTTTAAATTTTGCAGGTGGCGCTATCGAGCCATTTCTACACGCCCACTTCTGACGCCTATACCACATGTAAATTTTCGTCACTTCTGACGCGTGTGCAAAGTTTCATGAGTTTTCGAGCATGTTTAGGCCCTCAAAAATGCGATTCATTTCGGAGAAGAAAAAGCAGAAGATTCTGAGCAAAAACAATAGGGCTTTGCCCCTACGGTGCAGGCCATTCTGGCCTGCTCCTCGGTGCTCGGGCCCTAATTACCCCATTTCTAAGAGATCCTCAAACGATTCGTGTGAAACCGTTCAACGACTCAGTCTGCCTAAACCCCATCTTTCAGTAGCCTACTCTGCTCTGATTGGTCAACTGACACAGTCTACGCACAAACCACAGATCAGTGGGACAGACCAACAATATACAAACAACTTTTATGAAGGCCTGTCCTTAAAAACAAGATAATACAACTAAGCTGCATTTATTCAAAAGTTGTTGTTGTTTCTACTTCATGTCATCTCTTGAATTATTTTATAAGTTTCAATCTTCTTCTGCCATTGAGCTCATTACAGATTTATTCAGTTTTCTTAATGCTTCCTGCTTAACTGTCCCGCTTCAAATAAAAGAGCTCCTTAAATATGAATGTTGGCTGTCGCAAGAGCTTTGAATCTGGGAAGAGCTGGGTACTGTATGAGAGATATCCTCTTAAAAAAACTTTTAAAAGCCCTTTTTGTATTGGGACTGCCTATGATATATCAAGCACATTTTCTAGGGAGGAAGGCTTTTGCATTTGAAAAAAGTATTATTTTTTTATCAAACTTGAGATATGCAGCAGAAGCGTCATGATATTGTATAGCCGTATC